>NC_135775.1:12429760-12547266 GCF_028453695.1 Augochlora pura
TACATATAAAATTTCTGTACAAGACAGTTCGCTGACAGTAACGAAGGCACATTAAACAGTCGCTTGAAATGGCCAATAAAAAGACTGGAATCCAGTTATACCTTTTTTATTTTAACATCAATAAATAATATAAAAATATACATAATATTATGCAAGAATGTATGTCGATTTGCTTTTTTATTAGAAGCAATTAAAATATGAAAAATATTTAAAATCGAGGACGTTGCTTTCGATTAAAGATAAAAGAATAAAATAATCTTCTTGAGCTTTATAGTGTTATGAAATTATAGACGAAGAGAGTCTGCAACAAAGACAGTTGAAAGGGAAATCGTAAGGAAAGGGGTTAAATGAGAAGAGCGCTGTCACCGAAGACAGGCGTGCAAGTTATTAGAAGCGTTGTCCGCTCCGCGGCTCGGCCAGCCTTTCGAAATCTTCCACAGACGCGACCGCCTCATTTTCGTTTTTATGGACGGCCGGAAGATTCGCCAGGAACCCCGAAGAGACATTAAATAAGCTCATCAACGGGGGTGTCCTGCAGTCGCGCCTCAAGAGGCACCAGAAGGCACGCCATTATGAGTAATTAATATGATTGAATTACTATGCCGGCGAGGGAACGAGTGAACTGAGTGCAGAAACCGCACGAAGGGAGGTTTTACCCTCCGACGGTGAAAAAAATGTATGAAACGTTGCACGGTCTATCGTTCTATCGTTCTATCGTTTACTCTCGACTCATACATCGTGCATTAATCGTTCGGAATTTGTCGATCTCATTAGTATAGCCAATGTGTTCGTTTTACGAAATCATTCTCGAACGCATTGTGCGACGAAATGACAATTATTATTTATACGCACCATTTTCCCGGAGATGAATTTTTTATTACGATTTTATTGGCTGAAATGCTTGTAACATTTATATGCCAGCTGCCGATTCAAACTTTCAATGATTATTTCATAATTGTATTTATGCGCATAAAACGCCGATATCGCAGGAGTCGGCGCGGTTTATGAATATTTTTCCACTCTTTCCGCGAGATGCTTCATCAGTATGCTAAATGAAGCCCGACATGCGCGTGAAATTTATCAAGCTTCGTTATCTACGAAACGAAATCGTAATTAGCGAATTCATAGTAAACAATAACATATTAATACGCATGATAACGTAGAATAATTGAATATCTTCTATCCATGTTATTAGCTGTCGGAGCTTAAACATTAATTCAATCAGCAACCGTTGCGAACAAATAGCTATTCATTTAATCGACAATCTTTGTGAGCAATAATCCACTAATTATTCTAATAATCGTTTACGATAATGAATTGTTATTTCGATTACAATGAACTTCTATGTTGGGTGCGCATCGATTTGCCCGATTAAACCAACTGAACTACCCGTGTAGCATGGGAGAGAAACAGAGAAAGAAAGAGAGGGAGAGAGAGAGAGAAGGATGAGAAGAGATAAAGCAGGAGGGATTCAAGCGATTATAAATTTCAAATAAAGCTCCATTCAGGGTTTAAGTGTCGTTACAATTTTTTTAGAGACGGTCTTTACATCACGGAAAACGAAGAACGATATAACCGTCGTATTAAGTTAAACTTTATCGCGAGTGCTCCGACTTCGAAAAGTCCTGCCTCGTGGCTTTCATAGGTGGCTTTATCGTGTCATTACGTCGCGGTGTATTTAAGGCTCGAGATATCGATACCTTGTAGCGTGCCAGGACCGAACACAGCCGGGCCGAGCCGAGCCGGTATCTGAGGCGTAAACATGCTGGCAAAACATCGGAAGGAATTCTTCGGAAACACATATAACTGGCTGCCATAAATTTAACCGGTCGGTTCGTTTTTATGGTCCCGTGTGCGAACGCGATCGCGATCCCGCACGAACACAGAAACGGGAAAACATCCGCCTGTTCCCACCAAAGGCCGGTAATCGTGTTTAAGCTTCCGCTGGAAGCCATTGCGAAGGGATAAGTGTCAACGGGTCCGGACCGCACCGACAAAAAGTGATGAATGGTGCTAGTATCACTTCGCGTAAATTAAAAGCACGCGTCCTTACCGTGTAAAATCCCCCCTGAATGGAACTGTCTCGCTTTGTTCAAAGCAATTTGTAATTCCGGCAGCTCGGCTCCGCCATCGCCGGTTTTTCCATTTAAAAATGAGAAACAAATGGTAATTAGACGTAACGCGTTGTAAGCTGTCTTTCATGATTTAATGGTTTTGAACAAATGGTCCAAGCAGATGGATGTTATTCGGTCTAACGACCACAACAAGGCAATATCTTATTTCATTTATGCAGGGGATCCGAAAAGTCATTCATAATCGGGAAATGAGAGGTTCTTGAGGTTATTTGAAGTAACGTTTTTCTTAGCGCAAATATAAGCAGCGACTTCGTTTACGAGTTATTAATGAAAAACAGTGATTAAGCAGAAACGAGACTAGCTGGCGCAAGGCAGCCGTAGCAATGAGCAAAACTGGGTCTCGTCCGCTCATTAACTCGATTGCCTTGCGCCAGCCGAGCTCGTCTCCCATTGGTCAGTGTCTTTTGCTAATAACTCGTAAACAAGGCTATGGATTACATCGGTGTTAAGAAAAAAATTATTTCAAATGACCTCAAGAACTCCCAAGAACCTCAACCGCATTTAACATAACCTTGTTAATCCCTTGCACTATAACAACGAATCAGACTCGTGTTGAAGATTTTATGCAAGGTCTACTAAATATGAATATTATTAATTTCTTCTACATCGGAGTAAAAATAAATTCTTCTGTTATCAAAGTATATAAACAAAGGTAAATAAAGACAATACAGGAAATAAAAGTGTTTGGTCCTATTAAGAAAATTAAGTACGAATAAGTGCTAATTGTCACAGCATGAAAGGAGCAATAGTGCAAGGAGTTAAATAGCCTATATAAATTTTGGAAGCTGATCCAGACAAGTTGATCAGTAAACCGCAGATTTTATGCATTTATGACAAAAATATCATATCGTTGGAAATAATGAAAAAACTTAAAAATATTGTTCTACTGTTTTCAACTCGTTGAAGCGATTCAAGGTAGAAATTAACGTTTTACGATCTATTTATGACAAAGGTCAACGATTCTGCAACACTGAATTCATAAAAAAAAAAATGTAATAAATACGAAATGTAATAAATATTGTTACGAATATGGATCGATATCTTTTGATATCGAGATATCGAGAGTTCCTTGTGGCATCGTTACTTGGTAAATATCTCCTGAGCAACGATTTAACAAGAACGACTCAGAGTTGGGAGAGACGTCGTGGTAAATGGTCGAATATTGAGTTCCCCCTTTCCCGAATAAAGAGTTCTGTTGTTATTAAAGTCGTGACGTGTTATTATTCAACATGCCGCGACTGCGCTCATGTAACAATATCATTAGTAACGTATATTTACTATCTTATAGGAATACAGCTTCTTACTACTTGTTAGTGTAACATATTTCAAAATATTGTTAAACAGAATAATTTTTCTAAAATTTTTTCAGGAAAATTTTACGACCTCTTATGTCAGCTTTGAAAAGCAAAGCATCTGTTGAGCGTTCCTTAAAGCGTTAATGTAAACAGGAGGTACATTGAACATCGCGGGGCGGGAATATTTTTCATGCAAATTATATTTGAAGTATTCTACCGTCTGGATTGTTCCGCGAATATTAACTATGTCTGCTTGTTGTGCAGATTGATACTACCGTGACTCTTCTCTCAGTTTGTCTTAAGAATTTCTACTTATGTAAATCTCTTGTAACAAATGAATGCGTACGAAACGGATGAAAGTTAATGCGAGTAGAAATTACCTAGAGTGTTCAAACATTGACAATTCTTGCAATACATTGGTCTCGGTAGTAGACGATAATAGTTTACTTATTCTGATATTTGCATTATAAATCTCTGAAGAAAACAACACAGCCTGAAATAAATTACGGTTCTGGGTTACTATTAGTTGATTAAAACAAGTGGTATAGGAGATGGGAGGTGTATTTAAATTTGTTAAAATTTGCCATAAAAACCATGGAATGATGTAATATTCAAAGCTTAACAATGATAATGTTTAATTAGCTAATTTAATATCTTCAAAATGCAATATCGTTTACTTGATTCATAAGTATTATACATTTCAATTATTTGTTTCGTCCAGCTCTTTAACTGTTATCACAGAAATTGTTATCCAGGTAATTCTTTTAAATATTTATTCGAAACATTTCGAATAATGTCTACCTCTATATAAAACCACCTAGACGGCGATGTGACAGAACCGAAGTCGATGGGCAGTCTACTTCGCAACAAACGGACGCATCTCGACCAACCGTCTCGAGAAACTATCTCGATTTCCTCTCCCGGGTGTCAACAAATTACTCTCACGCGAGCATCGTAGTGCACACATTGCAACGTCTCTCGGCGGGCTCGAAAATCTATTCCATTCTTCTGAATTTATTCCATCGAGCAGAATCTCGCGACGCTTCTCCGCCTCACTTCTCCACTTCTCCGTTTCTTTCCTCCGCTTCTTTGCTCCGTTTCTCTTCTCCACTTCGCATGGCAGAAACGCGAATCTCCCACGAGCGACAGAGAGAGAGAGAGAGAGAGAGAGAGAGAGAGAGAGGAAATCGAGGGGAATCCGCAGAATACGACGTCGGACAGAAATCACGACAGGATATCGAGCAACGCGGCAGAAGAAACCTGTCAAAGTGCTCGTGGCTCACGACGACATGTGTGCACACTCGGCAGTATAGAAGTTCGTAAACTGTTCGTGCAAGCGACGTCTTCGTGACGGAGCTTCCTCTCCCCGCCGATATCTGCGGAACAGACAAGTCCTGCGACGCAAATAAGTTCGAGACAGGTCCGGGGCTGTCCGGAAGTCGAGGCACCCGCTGGCTCTGGGACGAAACGCGTCCCATTTCTTTCGACGTTTCAGCGTACCGATCGACTCGCTTTGTGCCGCGAGACCTTTTATGACCGAGCACCTTGATAAAAGTGGCTCTTACTGCGGCGCAATGAATCGGGAAAGAACGGCAATTGCAACTTCCACGGGACCCCGTGAGAAAAAAGAAAGACCCTCTCGAACGGACGTCGCAGAATTCGTACATCCGGCTCGCAATGGTGACGTTATTGCCTCGGGACTTTTATCTTCGTGTCAGCTTGGAAATTGTACATATTATTGCTTTCAGCGGAGAGTTGCGTTCTCGAATCGTCGATGGATCGTTAAAAGCGATCGCAGAGGTACTTCGATCGCAGCCTTGAACGGTGATGTTTTTCAGCGCCCGTGACATAGGATGAGTCAAAAATGTGTTCGTATGCCGTTTAAAAAGAAATAACTTTTTCAAACAGGTACTCCCAAAAGTATTCGGACTCTAGTATAACTTTGAAAGGAAAAAGTCCTTCACGGTGTCCGAACACTTTCGGGAGTAAATGTAATCGAGCCAAGCGATCTGAATTTGTTGGGGATGTTAAAAGGACCGGTATACTAAACATTGACTAGAAAATTGTTTCCAAAGACTACGATTGGCTGGATGGTAAGAAAATTGAATAACAATGTTTTCTCAATTTAGTTCTCTGTCATCTCTTAACAATTAAAGATTGAAATATCTCGATTTCGATTTTTCCATTGCATAAATGCATAAATTGAATTTTCAAATTTTCATTACAGGCTCAAATACAAACGTTGAAGAACAGAAATTTATGTCACGACAACCATCCCATAAAATATCAAAACAATTTCGGTCATTGACATTGCCAAGGCCCACAAAAACGATATCATCGTTCCACATTGTCTAGACTACTCTAGACCATGCAGTTATACACGCGATCAAATTTTCGCTCGTTCATTTTATTTTATTCGCGAGATATGACTTTTATGTTACATGAATAGCTCACGGACAGAGCCGGTAACGATCCTGCTCGCAACTAGTGTAGAGAGAGTTCAATTATCACTCGCGAATATAATTAGATATATACACGCGGTAATTTGACACTCTTGGGAGTGCAGAGTAATAAAAACATGAAATGTTATGAAATTTATTGTCCCGTAATCGCCGACAGAGCTTCAACGCTCGCGATACGCGATTCCAGCGGGTCGCGTAATGTTAATGAGTGAACTTGCGACGGACGACAACTGCAATTTGTACCGCGCCGCAGTGATTTCTACGGGCGTTAAGAAGGCGCGAAACGCGAGCACACTCCGAAATTTTCTGTGCCGTGCCGTAGGAACGATCGCGTTTGAAGTCGATTACAACACACGACACCGTGTAATCAACTCTCAACCATTGTGTACCGGCAATCTCGATGCAAAACACGAACCTTAAACGGTCCCCGATCATCGGAGCAACAGCTAATGCGGCGAAGCCTAAACTCCTGCATTTCCTGGAGTCGATCATTTGCATAACATATTCCATTCGCGGCTGTATGCCCCATTAAGCGGCGCTTCAAGCTCGAAGATCGAACGTATCCGGAATCGTCGCAATCAGTTATATTGTCTAGGGCCCTGGGGTCCCCGAAAAAGAAATTTCGGACGAGCATTTAAATATTCGTCCGTCGATACACGTTAATCGAATTATCGTCGGAACGCTCCGAATATCTTCAGGCCGATGTCTGAGTTAATTGCATCGCGCGACGCGTTCCTTCCAATAACGTAAAAATACCTGTTATCGAACGATTTCCAAGGGGTATACGATTGTCATCGATTTTATTATTGTATAATATCGATGCGTTACTGTTGAATACTTATTCGACTGTTCGATAAGTCGATGAACTCCGAAATATTTATTTAACATTGTAATTAATATTACATTACAAATTGGATTGTAGAGAATTAGACGGTATTGTACAATATTTGCGCGGTTTAACTACTTGTTAATCTATTACTCTACAACATATAAATACAACTTTCAACTTTGCACGATTTATTCCAACGCGTACACCACCACGATTCTCTACTTCATACAACTTAATTCTGCTGTTCTAAGAAAGAACCACGCTTTAACCCCGACTCGGCTCTTTATAGGTACCTGCCTCCCATTCCCAAATTTCCACAAACCCCAGATGTGAGCACACGCGTCGTCGATGAGCCGAGAACCCATCGGTACTCGCAGCTCGGGCAGATCAACGCCGCTTTCTTTTTTACGACTACACAACTTTACACTAATGTCCTTAAGCCTACTCTTAAAATTATCTATCGGATGCCGAAATATTCCCGATACCACAATATCAATAAAAAATGATACGAGTAAGATAGTGAGGTAATAACGTGTATCTAATACAGTACACCGTTTCCATAACATGTCTTCGTGTTCCATATTCAATGGTCCTACTTGGGAACGGACGTTTCAAATAGAGACATTGTATATGAAAGACGGATGCCAATTGTTCCATAAATCGAGACAGTGAAAAAATTGAAGTACGCAATATGGAACAGTATGTTGTTGCTTCAAAACGCTCGTATTCAAAGGAACGATTTTTTTTACAGCCGACGGTTAGATAATTACAGTATTTGTGTAAGGGAATTTATGAAGAATAATGTTCGAAATCTTGGGTAAAATTTTGATATACACTTTTATATGCTCTATTTTTATTCTATTATTTGTGCTACCGTTCCAAGAAGATGTAACAATTACGTGACGTTTAATAATAGATACTTTTACCGTAATCATCGCGGTTGATGTTATCAGCTATTTATCACGGAAATCCACGAAATTCAAAGTTCTCGTTTATGGTCGCTCGGACGCGCAGTCCCGGCGAGCGTCAAATAGTTCGTGGACTGGCGTACGCAACTTCGCGGGAACACGTCCATCCATAGTTGGCGGAAGCCAACGACACGACACGGGCGCCAAAATATGGGCGTAAACACGCGTCTATACAATCTACGAATAGCATGAATAACGCGTAATAATTCAAGTAAAAGTACCCATTACGAAACACCCTTCAATTATAACCACATCTCGAAACAGTAGCACGAACAATGTAATAAAACATTCATAGAATTATACGAAAATGGATATAAAAATTCTAACCATATTTTTGAACATTGTTCTTTATAAATTTACTTGCACAAACATCGTTATGCAACAATCAGTAGTTTGAAAAAAAGAGTTCATTCGGGTACGGGTATTTTGGCAGGGGGCGTCAGTGTTTCATATGCAGGTACGGTGTTGTTACCAGTTACGTCTATTGACGGAGCAATTGCATTTTTACAGCGAAAGTAAAACAATTTTGCATTTATTTACTACTTATTTAATGCTCATTTTATACGGAGGGAGTATAAACTAAAAAAGTAACAATCTCGTTTAGAATTAGATATTAACCAGTAACGGTTTTAACCCTTTGCACTCGAGACCATTTTAACTGTAAATCTGAAATAATTTCTCTGCTGTACAGTATTTCCATTTTAAGCGACCAAGTGTGTTTTATATACATACCAAATTAACTCTTGTGATTCATACCAACAGTTTCATGTTCAACAATTTTTCTAAAATTGAACTTTGTTGCTATGAACATGATTTTAGAGGGTGACGGAATAATTTAAATGGTGCCTCAGAGTCACCAATCGAGTGCAAAGGGTTAAGTTGTAATAAGATCGATGATAATGTTCTACCCCCCAGAAAAGCGTTCAATAATACGTACATTTACCTTGGCACGACGGAGTTTAGGGGATCCGCTTTAGACGGTACGTGAAATCGGGTCGGTCTAATCTTTGACTCCACTAGAAGAACTTCGTAGGACCACCGTGAACGCGCCGTGAAATGTTTAATGAACCTGAAATCGAGGATGGGCAGGACAACAGAGCTTGTGAACCCTACAGCCTACAACTACGGAGGTTCCGGTCTGTTCGTACGGAATAATGGATCGTCGAATGACCAAAGTTTCGTTATAAATAGTATCTACAAGGGGAAGGTAACGCGTAGTGTTTCTTCTCTGTTGTCATCGTCACATCTTAAAGTCTGGAGTACCTTTTCAGTCCCTTCGGCAAATAGTTTGAATACTCTGACTGCTTTCCTACTGATTCGTGGTCTCACTTTTCAACTAACCTGTCTGCAATACTATCCACCAGGTGAAACATTTCCAAAAACTTTTGAGCACTCTTCCATGTTGCTAGAATAGCATCGAATTATTTTTCTGACACATGTTTATTCTTTGAAGCAGAACAAAATTTCAAGGAGAATACAAATAACATGACACACTGCTTCAACATTTATAATCAATCATTAAGCGAACATTTGGATTTTTCTACTGATTTTACATCTTATTATAATATGCAAATAAATAAATAATAATAAATATGTTATAGTATGTAATCGAAGATATTATTTGAACAACTAGAGATGGATATATGTTATGTTAATACCCATTCTCTGTTCTAGAGGTGCTTCAACATATCGTTTTTCATGAGAAACATACAACATATCCAGTTTCGTAATCAATGAATTACGGGGGATTGGTACGAAGCTATTTGATAGTTAATATTGTGTTTGCTACTGGTAGAAATCAATAGATAATTAACGCCGCTACATTTGTACGATGTTTCAGTATCTTATGAAATCTACGAAAGGATATTTCGTTCCGTACTGCACTAATAAAAACGGGTTTGTATTAAATATGTGACAATTATTTCACTGACAATATTAACTAATGGAAACGATGAAATGTTTGACGAGCGACAATGTTTTCATTAACACTCGTTTCACCGACGTTGACATTATGTTGACCAGTCAATGAAGTCTTTCAGTACGATTGCTAGGTGAACATAAAGTCAATATCGGTAAAACGGCTGTCGATATAAACATTGTCGGTCAGCTCACTATGTCAGTTAAACAATATTGCTGGCGAAATTATAATCGGTAAAACGGTGTCGATTGAGACATTCTCGTTGAAATAATTATGGGCGATTCGACCCAAACTCGATAGAAACACACGTTACTAGAATTTTGCCAAATTTTCCAGGTATCTGAACGAGCGTGCATTGCCCTGGTTTCGGGCCTTAAAGTTTCGAAGCATTTCGCGATACAATCCGATTACATTGATCGGGGCGCACGCGGCACGGGAAAAATTCGAGTATTGCTGAGGCGTTTTCGGTGAATTTTCGCGCTATAGAACGTGACAAATCTCGTGTGCGCGGAATAATCGCGGACGGTTACATCGGATAAGGAAGTCATGGGTCGAAGTCGATTATTTGGCCGCAGCCGAATGCGATTCCCACAGCGAGATTGTCGAAATAACGACGTTGTATCCGTACGTGGCCGGCGATTTCGATGGCGGGGGCAGCAGGAAAAATCGAAGGGACGGATGCCGAAATCAGGCCATTTGTATTCCAGTATTTCCGTTCTTTTCCGTCGCGGGTATCGGGCAGAGCTGCGCGCCGGAAAGGAGAGACACCGGCCCGTAAAAGCTTTCATTCGCTCGCCGCGCCGCTCGGCGAACGGAGAACAATGGGAAGTTAATCAACCGCGAGCCGAGGCTGCACGGCGCGAGAGTGGCCAGAGAGTCGATCATAGAACGACGTTTTCGTTTTAAAGCGAGAGAAAGCTCGCGAACTTTTCAATGAAACTCGCCCGACACCGCGGCGAACGATTTCACGCGGCCTTGAAGGTCGCGCGACTTCTCGACCCGGATCATAGGCTTCTTTGCGAAACTTTCCGTCGAATTCCGCACGAGTAGAAACTCGAACCTCTCGACTACTGTAAGCGGTGTTAATTAATCGCCCAGCTAAATCTGTTTCCTCGAGTTGCTAACTATCGATTACACCTCTTTCAACGATCTGAACAATGGCGACGCGCTCCACATCAGGGTTAGGTTCATCGAGATCAAACTGTTCTCGATCTGAGTTGAAAATAATATACAGGTAATCGAAAGGTCTTTCAATGTTTCACGCTTTTTCCGTTTTAATCGCAAATGCATGAAGCTTAGTCTTTTTGTCACATATTCTTTTTACAGACGTCATTGGTGTAATTCATTATTTTATAAACCAAATTGAACGAAATATTAGGATGTGACTCCTTTTATGAACAAAGCTTGTACAAGAATTGTCAATTACCATTTTTCATGTTAGAAAGAACGCATAAGTTTCCTAGAAAATAGAAGAAATTATGTGTATACATCTTGTGTAATTACTAAACACTGATAACAGAGTACAAGTCTATCTACATTACTTAAGAAGAAATCATAAACACATTTGATAGGGCAACTCCACGTGACATGAACTGATAACCATTGACGCAGTCGTTATATATGTTCGTGTTACCTACCGATAACCATTGGCAATCGGTTGGTACTATATAGAAAATGCAATATCTGTCAGACGTATCATCCGTCTGTCAAAAAGTCACATTTTGTACGATGTCTCGAACAGTGACGTATCGAGGATGTATTGTATTTTTTAGATATTTTATTGCTTCAGTTAGACAACCTTATTTATTAACTCATACCTAGTTTTAAAAGAACAGCCGCACTAGAGATACTCCTTTATCTTCCTTGAATTTTTGGTTTGCATTTTAATTTCATCGAGTTTGATCCATAATGTAGAATTAGAAAGGACTTAAGCCCATGCACTACGATTTTGTTCATACTTGCGTCGATTAAGATTTATTCGTCCTAGATAATTCCCGTCATACGTTAAGACAACTTTTATTTCTCAAAATATTGGAGTTTAAAGATTGTAGAATACATAAAGCAGAACAGGAATGTATAGGTACATCAATTAAAATAGTTATTAGGATAAAAGAATTGTAACAATAAAATTCAGAAACGCTGATGAATCACTACGATCGGCAATATATATTTGTTCACAATTTTTACCATCGCAAAGCGAAGGACCGGTAACAGAAATATATTTGCAAATAGGATGTCTTAATCTCCCTCTCTCTCTTACAGAATTCGGCAAAAACTTGTCGCAATAGTTGTTCCACAATTTGCATAAACTGGACAAAGTTCCGCGTATCTACGCCGAAGCAGGTCTCGCTGGAACGATGTCGAGCGTTAAGGACACCGTCGAATAAAAAGATGTTGCTTTTGAAGTAGGATAAAAGTCGCGCGAAACGCTTAAGCCTCCGACAAAAGTGTGTGTCGCTCTGCTTAAGTGGCGGTGCTTCACCGGCAGTTCATGCTCGTTGCTATCTCGTTCGCGCAAAGCGACTGCACTCGCGAGCGAGGGTTAACGAAATTCCCGGGGCTCCAGAAATTCCTGAATAAGAAAGCCAAGCCTTTGGAAATGCCGGCCGCTCGCCGGCATCGGATACCTGAGTCTGCCGATAGCAGGTCGTCCGGTTACTTCGCGAAATCCTTTTGATCCCGTAGGTGGAACGTCCATCAACAGGTGAACGAGCCGGTCGTCGAGGTAGACACGCGGCATACGTATATGCAGCCGCCCATGCTGAATAGGCAAATTCGCTGCGAGGGGGGGGGGGGGGGGGAGGGAAAGAGCGAGGGGAGGAACGAGGAAACTCGGCGGAAAGATGCACAAACGATAGCCATTACGTGCTATTTTTGACGCTGCTGCGACAAACAAAGGTGACAGCTGTAACCGGCAACTTTCAACTGCGGCTCGCCGCCGTTCTGACTGCACGCCTCCACCTCCGCACCCTTTATGCCTTCGGAACGCGGTGCCTTTGACTACGAGCGTGGCGTGATACGAACAGTATCGATTCCCTTCCGACACTGTACGAATGCGCATTAATTATATCAAACCAGACTTGACAGAGGCCACCTATTTCGCGAACCACTCGCTACTCTTTCATATCGGTTTCGGAGACGAACTTCCCACGGGAATTGCAACGCTCGAGCCGTGCAGAATGCTCCGAGGCTGTCCAACGCAGAAATTTTTCGGCAGAAAATTGTCTTAGACCTTTTCCGAACGTAGTAGAAAAGGACAACGAATGAAGGATAGCTAACGCAATGTGTAACTTTTTTATTTTTCGTTTCTTCTCAATGAGACTTTTGCCAATGCAATTGTGAGGTTTTTCTAATTAAAAAGAGATCAAATACGATATAATTTTTTAGGAAAAATATAAATATGCTTTTCATATTAATGTCAACTTAAATATTTTAGAAAACCAGTGATACGTGAACCTAGACAAAATTCTTTATTTGTTAGTTTATACTTCCTCCGTATTAAATACTTAATACTTAATAAATGAAATTAATGATAGAAAAGTATAAAATGTTATGAATCTTAATAAAAAACCTAAAGCTATAATTCTTGTAAAAAACACCCCCTAAGAACCTTAATAACTCCGGGAAAAAGGATTGATAACAAATTTGATACAATAATCTTAAGGCTCTCCTTAAACCATACCATTTTAGCTGATGGTTTCGTGAAATTTGTTGACCAATTCTTTTGTATATTACCCATGATCCATTATTATTGCTACTATTATTATTATTGTCGTCTCACCGTAGCTACTTTTTTTATAGTAATTACATTTGCTACATTAGTTTTTGCATTTGCCAAGATAGACCACGAACTGTGTCTCCGAAAAAATCCCGGACATGGTACGGCGTAGTAAGCGGATTAGTATTGTGCCAACATTTGCACTGCAACGCATTCTAAGGCCATACCATTTCAATTTGCGATAGAATTTATCTATACACGAAGCCTAGAACTATCCGCGACGCGAACTTAGCGGTGCCAGAATAAATACCACCTGAAAATTGCGCAGTCAACGAGGAGTTTCGAGTAACTTTTTCGAGCAAGTCAATTTTCCGCTTTCGCCTCCTTTTGGGCGGTCGTCGTCGGTGCGAAAAATGTTTCCTCAAAACACCGACGCCCACTTTTTTTCATAACGCGTAACGAGCCACCGGATGAAAGTCACTCGAATTTCACGATCCTGAGGGACCTTCATCTCCCCGGCGGAAAGCCACGTGCGACTAAGCCTGGCAATTTCTGAAATACTGCCGATTCCCTCGGGAAACGTTTAGAAACGTGAGTGCACCTTCAGGATTGTTCCTGAAAACTCGCCGTGATTCCGATCCAACGATCCAACGCTTCCACGATTGTTCTTCACGACTTCCTCTTTAATGACTCTAATATCTTTCGAATGATCGCCGGAATCCGCGGCGAGCCAACAGTCTAATCATTCCCCAGATCGATCTCGCTACAAGAGAAGGGGAAATCTCGATCAGTTTTAACGCAAATCACGCTATCCGCTTGGTAACTTGAGTACGATTCCACTTCACAATTTCTTTGCCCTTTTGGCTAGCTTTCGTGAAAGTTTGAAGACATTTTTTAATCTATTATTATTTGCGTTTATCATTGCATTTGACATATAGAAGTTTTACACGCGAAATTAATCCTCTTATAAACCATATTCACCCTTTTGCACGCCAAATTAATCCTTCTGTGTTAATTAATATTCACCATTTTTTAAATCAATTATCTCTTCTGCAGATTTTGCTGATGCTTTTGCAAATGAAACTCAGCTTTTTGCAAAGCAAATTAACACTTTTCACAATAAATCAGGGTGCTTTTTATTCAATTTTTAAATGAAATATGAATGTATATACATATTCATGGCACGATACAAATTTCATTACAAATTACTTGATTTTCATAAATCTTCAATAAATATTTATAAAATGTAATTTAACTTTTTAACGGCTACAAGCTACAAAGGAATTCATTTGCAGTGAGAGAGGGCGGATGTAATCTAAAAAGCGATTAATTTTAAGGGCAAAACTTGTATGCGTAAATTTAAATCAGCAAGTTGCTGCATTAAATCAGGTTGCAAGATATTTTGTCGCTAACGTAACTGGATAAATTTTGAAACACGGCAGGTTCGCTTTGTGAAGAAAATATTATAATGAGAAAAATAACATTTTGTTAAAATTCTTACTTGAAAAATCGTCGAACACTTAAAAACAGAAAATATTCCGCTTCGGCCAGTCAGCCGAGTCAGCCGAACTCGGAAACTGCCACTATGAAATTCCCTGCAATAAATTCCTTCGCCGTTGCTCGAACTCGTGCGCGCAATTTTGAAATGTGTTTCATCAAATTTTGAGCTCCGATGGCTGAATCACGTCCAGCGAGTGTAACAGTCATGGACGTAGAATACGGAGGACAAACACGCATTTGATTCTCAATCGTCGGATCGTGCGCAGATCCGTCACATATTTTCATAGCAAATATTTTCTCGCCGACGCGACGGGCGGAAGCGATTCCGAGCGGAGTCAGTATTTTGCAGATCGTCTACGATGGAATCGATGTACGACTAATTTTTTTTCCTCGATTTCTGGACTCGACTCTACGGGCGCTCACGCAATTCATTGACAATGTTTGTTTAACGTTGACAAATTCGATCGCGGTGTCCACAGTATTGCGCATTGACTGCACAACCTGCAACGCGAATTGTATCGTTTTACGGAAAACGCGAAATACCGGTTCGTCCGAAACTATCTTTCATATTTCATTCTTTCGTGTACAGCGGGTCTAGTCTCGTGTAAATTACAACAGCTCGGTATCGGTCTCTGAAATATGCTCCACGCGGAGTGAATTTTATTAAATTTCCGATACCGAGCAAAAAAAGAGGCGCTTTAAAAGGTATGTGAACTGAATGCGCTTTTAATATGCGCGGCATTGTACGTGTAAATTACACGATACTACGAAATGTTCAATTTTATTTTTGCGCGTCGGTCGAGCCGACAAACACCCCAATTGTAGCAGGTGATTTGAAAAGACGAGTGCGGTCGTTGCGCAAAAGGCACTAACTATTAACAACGAAATCGTATTCGATCATTATATTCGTAGACTTCTCTGAACATACTTCATATCATAGTAGGGCAAAAATCGACCTTTGTTTTATAACTATTACGTGATCAATACACATTTTTAAATAAATAGGATAGACAGTAAAACGATTGGTTCAAATTATTACGAGCCTTGAAAAAGCAGAATTGCCATCTGAAACATTAAAGTAGTATTTGTATTGTAGCTTTAAAGTAATGTGAGTGTGAAATGTTAAAGAACTTAAGAAAGTAAATAAATAATATTTAACCCTTTTAGAGCCAGAAAGAAAACGGTTGTCTGTGCGAAGACAACCGGGCGAATGCGACGAATTAATTAAGGTGTCGGAAAAAGCTGATGAAAACCAAACTAAAAATGATATTTATATATTTCATTAAGCAACATATTACAGAAGAAATGAAGCCTAAAGTAATGGCGATAGTTTTTCAATATTTATTGAAAATCATATGAATAACATAACTATAAGACATCATGAAAAAGATAAAAATTGAGTTCCCTTTTCCAAAACATATTGGCACATAAGAAAGATCATCGTTTCATCATAACATTATATAGATTACTAGGTACAGAGTATATACTTTGCATTATCAACAATTTAGTAATAAATTAAATGATATTGGACAACAAAAATAAAGAATACGATCATGGTACACGGCCAGCGACAAATGAGGTGTCAATTATCTTCGACGCCATTTAAAGTGTCGATTATCTTCGACGCCATTTAAAGGGTCGATTATCTTCGAAATGATGTATCATGACAGTTTTTGACAAGACCCCTACAAACTAATTATGCAAATAATTCCGTTCATTCCACCTAATCTACACGCCCATAGTCCTCAGTTTTCTATGACCACCCGATAAGGTCAGTAAACTAATCGGTGCGAGGAGAGGGGCAGAGCGGACACCTGCTCCATCTAATTATGTCTATTGTTCAGCGCGTAATTTTGTCAATAATAATCAAAAGTCTGGAATCGAAACAAATTGGAGAAGACTAGGTGAAGCGGGCAACCAATTCCTTTTGCTCTTTGCGTCACTTAGTTTATACGTAGTGTTTCCTTTTTTAATTCTCCGATATTAACTTTAGGTTCTTAACGTGATACGTTAACGTAAACGTAAGATATCCGTAGAATTCCTATACTCGAATAATACATCACAAGCCTGCGAACATGAGAGTAATAATGCACAAGCAAAGCATGATTATTTTCACTTATACTTCATAAGTATTGAACATATGTTTAATAAAACTATAAAAAATATGTGTCTAGTAAAGCACATCTGCTGCATAATGCAATAAAAACTTAAAGTGCTGAGCAGTAATTAGTAATTACAAATAATCATGTGTATATCAGAAGAATCTGAATTTATTGCTTCAAGATTGAGCCACAATCTTGCATCTTATAATTGTTGCGTCTGTTTCACTTTGTCTCGGTTGTTCTAGCCTCCTGACTCCTGTCGCGCGTCTCGATCGGCCGTGGTCGCGTAAATAATACACACACACACACACACATACATACAACCAAACAAACCTCAGGCACACGCGTCTGATGTGATCCTAGCCGAAAACGGCGACCACGGGGAGTGGAACGGTGACAGGAGTCAAGAGGCGTTGTTTGTTTATAATTGGCAGGACTCGAGGGCCTTGTTTCGCGGAAATTGGTGCTAATAGAAAGGGGTCATTTCTGCCAATAAGTGAAACGCGTTTACCCTATTTCTGCAAAGGCGGTAACAAGGGCTGTTTGGTGGAATCGGTCCTACAGGAATCGGCCCTTCTTCTGAATAATGAACTGTAGTTCGATCTTGTGGTAGACTTAAAGCAGTCTCACATTAAATCGTTTTCTACCTTCAATCATTTATAATACAATATATTAACTCAAAATTTATAGACACACATTCTTTATATTTCTTCTTAATAGTAAATTAGTTAATTAGTGTCCTGACACCCTCAGTCTATTACAAACGCAATGTTAAACGTTATTTTTCACAGATAATCTGCTCACTGTTAATATAAGTAACTAGTAACTCGAAAATTATACAATAGTTACAACGTCTGTAACTCCGAGTCAAAGTAGAACCAGATTTTGTTATCCAAGGGTTGATAAGATAGAGATTGAAATAGCATCCCTTGTAATAATAGAGTGGAGCAATTCAACGGTTGCATACATCATACGCGTGATTTCAGAGATTTAGTTACAATAGGGAATGTCAGCGAAAGACAATGTATATTTGGTTTCTATTTTATCAAAACCGTCGTGCCGAATTCATGTTATACGACAAAATGATCATTTCCAATTAATTCAATAAGGGATATTTCTTTCTTCTCATCCAAATCAACATTTAGTAAAACGAACCAAACGATATCAATTATTTGAATAGACATTAGTTATTAAAAATCGTGTTACCATTCCACATCACGTACATTAACGTTTGGTGGACAATGTTTACCGCTTAAATTTCCAAAATTTATTTCAAATATCTAGGATTAAACTGCGGATTGTAATGAAAAATAAATACTGTTTACATCAATTTCGGGGAATAGGAAAAAATAGTTAATGACGTTAATGAGTTGCAAATTGTATATGTTCCTAGTTCTGGTACTTTTAATCTTTTGTATTTCATGTACTCGTGACAAGAATCTATAAAACCTGCAGAATATGGATCATAAAATTTATTGAATATTAATAGTTTCGATTTTATAAATAATGTCCATACAAAATCCTTTATGATATACTTAACATTAACTTATTGCGCAACGATTTCTTTTACAACTACGGCGACTAGAACCTATATCAAGCAAGTTATGTTTAACCCATTGCACTTCGACTCCTTTCACGCTGCGTTGATTAGCACTTATTTGTCCTTAATACTGTCCTTAATAGAACCACATCATTTTTGTTTCTTCTATTGGCTTTATTTACTTTCATTGCTAGACTTTGATAACAGAAGAATTCAATTAATTTCAATGTAGAAGAAATTAATAATATTCATATTTAGTAGATCTTGCATGGAATCTTTATTATGAGTCTGACTCGTTATTATAGTGCAAGGGGTTAAAATATTCATTACGTATTCAACTTGACATTAGAGGCTAAAGGTAAGAAGCGTCAATTTCATTAATACGTGTAGGCTGCGACGACACAGTGCGGAATACTCGTTGCAGAAGCAAGCTATATCGCTGCCGGAGCCATCAACCGTGTTTATCTATTGTGCTCGTACTTTCAACTAAAGGAACGTTGCTTCATGCTCTTCCGTCTGCTGCGTTCCAAAGTTTATCCCGACCTCGTCACCGAGTTCTGTTTAACCGCGTATTCGCGATTTCAAATGGAGCCCGAAAATGCTAATGCGCATACATACCGTTTTAACTAATTATCGTTCACCAGCGTGACACGACTGCGTTACTTTATTGTGCGGCGTTGCGGAATAATGTCAGCCCATATATCTAAACTGGTCGAGGGACGACCAGCATTCACAGTGAACGAGAAATTTTAGAAATTTTTGTTTTTACCAGCGACGTTAACAATTACAGGAATTTATTGTGATTCGTGACACCGATATAATTCACTTGCCTCGGACAATGCTGTGCAAACGCTTCCGACCAAATAGGTTCGCCACTTTATATTCCGAGAGCGAAGTTTAACTAATACTGTCAACTAAGGGCGCACGGTATCCGATATTTATTGTTTCGTGGTTGAAAACAACAAAACTCGGCAATCCAAGCTATCTCGATGCATTCAAATCACTCACGGTTCGAACTGATTGTTTCTTTCGCGACACTTTTTAGCTGACTAAGAATTTTCATTAAAAATGATACATCGTTCAGATAAATTGTTTTCTATTTAATTTCTTCGTGATTGGACTCACTTGATTAAAAAATTGTGGATGCGGGGATAACAATCTCGAACTCTGGATTAAAAATTATAAAATCGAGGGGCGTATCCTAGCAACGTTTAATCTGCTAAACGTTGTAAATAATATCATTTTCATCAACGAAACTTGAGAATATAATGCAGATTATTGCTTTGTTACGTTCAAGTCGATATAAACTCATGCTGGATATTATTTTCAGAATACAAAGCGAAAGCTCTACGTGGAAGTATGCCATTGTAGATAGCATCGACAAATTGACAGCTCAATCTAAAGCTAGATCACCCTTGTAAAGAAAAATAGGTATGGTAAAAATTCAGGATAACGTGTTTTCATAGTGAGCACCGTATTTCATGGCATCTGTATTTCTTATCGAGCACATAAGTGCATTCGGATACCAGTTAGCTTGCGTGTCTGACAAATAACAATTTGTTTCACTTATCTTCAGGTTTGTAAATGTTATCAATGTGTGGTGCGACTTGTGCGCTACTATAATTTAGTATCAATTGTTTGTTCTAGGAGCACTGCGTCACATGCTCAGGACAAACAATGTATAATTCAAAGATGTTGTTGAAATATAGCAATGGAAAATGTGAAACAAGAATTATTGACATAAAAAGGGAAAACAGCGAATAATATTTCTTTCAATACACGTTCCGTCGTCTCAAACTCTGGTAAGTGATAACAAACATCTCGTTTATCTAATGGTATTCTCACGGAGTTTTTCTAATTATCTTAACGCATTGTTTGCCGGTCATGAGCAAACGTGTATTAGTGGACAGACGGTATTGACCGGTAACAAGTTTACTCGTGTTCGGACATGCGTCAACTCGTACATTTATTAAAGCCCAAAGCTGTGTACATTTTCATAATTGCGTTCGGGAGCATAAAATTAATTATTCATTGCAATATTAATTATTTCTTTGCACGTTTGACCTTTCCAACGTAATTTTAGCACCCTAATAAGAAATGTTTTCGAATGGATTATATATATATATATTGTGGAGTGAGGATAGAGTGTAATGATATAGTCTCCGATACAATAAGGAGAAAATAAAAGAGAATGTATATTCGGCAAAGGAAATTCGTTAGTTCTTTCATAAGTTCATTGTTCAATTGAATACAAACGTTACACGTGCCATAGAAATTTAATCTACGGAAGTACTTGAGAATTGAGAAAGTGAAACACGCAAGCGTCGCTACTGGAACTAAAACTCGTCGTTCAAAATTGATGACTGTTGCTATACCATTGACTGCTAAGCCGAGATCTGTTTTTACCACTAGATCAGGAGCACGTAACCCTGGCAATGGAAGATTGGCAAACTAACAACGACTCGAATCCGCGTCTGCTGCGGAAGAGCAGAGGTTCCAAAAATGATCTTCATTCTTCTCTATTGTCAGCGGCAAAGGCACACCATCGTTCGACTTGTGCTTCCTGGCACAGGCTTCCCTCCCAGGACGAGGACCCCGTAAAAACGCTCACCCTACTTCCGAACTGTCGTTATTTGTCGTTTGGACGTTTCCCCTGTTTTCCTCCTGCCGCCGATTCCGCCGACCCAGCCGGCCGTTTGTTTCTCGCGGAAAACTTGTCGAGTACACTGGTTTCAGATTCGCAATGCGATTTAATTACCATAGCCCCGGATGAGGAACGATATCTCCGTTTCACACTTCCGTTCTCTTTCTCCATCCCCCCAGCAGCCGGATGCACCGCAGCTCATATTTTTTCGGCCGTGGCCGATAAACCGGTCGCGATTTACGAAAACAGAAAATGAACGATCGCTCGATATCGCCGCGAGCACTATTTACCGCAAGCGTTCCACGCGCAGTCGGATTTACGGGAATTCTATTCCCACCGACCGCCGATGATAATATTGTATTTTCTTTATCGCATTGTCTAATGACCGCCACGGCCCGAGCTAACGTACACACATCGCACCCATATGCCGCGTGTGGTCGTTAATACGAGCTTAATTAATCGTGCTGTTACGAACAGTTCGTTGCGGTTTCGCTTTTTTAAGTCCTGGTGGCTGGCGTTGCTAACCCCTTGCTGTACCATTATCTTCGCAGGTCATCATTATTTAAAAGAAATAACAGGATTTTTATTTATTGGACTCTCAGCTTGTTATAATTTTACAGCGACTGTAGCTCTTCATTCAGATCGAAAGCAATGTATTGTTATATAAATAGACTACGGAACTTTATGCAAAGTAAAAATTGTCTAAGGTAATTATAACAAGTATAACTTATATGAAAAATAATGTTATTTCAGCTTTGCATTTGATATACTCATTTCTGTCATAAATGTACAAAATCCGCAGTCTAGTTATGAGAAACGTAAGAAGATTGCGTCTTCAAGTTAACAAAGCTTGTATAACGAAATTTATTCTTATAGCAAAAAAGGAACAGACTAAGCATGATATTCCAAACATTTATAACAGATTTGAAATAGTTCTTGAATTTGAATTACTTTTCGGTTCACTATTTTAACCCCTTGCACTATAATAACGAGTCAGACTCATGATAAGGATTCCAAGTAAGCTCTGCTAAATATGAATATTATTAATTTCTTCTAAATCGAAATCAAATTGAATTCTTCTCTTATTGAAGTCAAGAGACAAAAGTACATAAAGATAATAAAAGAAATAAAAATTGTCCGGTCCTAGTATTAAAACTATTAACCCCTTGCACTACAACTCATTTTAAGTTACGTTGATCAGGATTTACTTATCCTTAATATTTTTAATAAAAGGACCGCACAAATTTTGTTCCTCTAATTATCATCTTGTGCTTTTCTTTCCAGGCTTTGATAACAGAAGAATTTATTTTTATTTCGATATAGCGGAAATTAATAATATTAATATAATATAATTATATTAATATAATAATATTAATATTTATTAGTTAAGGACAAATAAGTGCTAATCAACGAAGCGCCAAAGGAATCGTAATGCAAGGGGTTAATTGTATCTCGATTTACTACTGTAATTGTTTTTTTTATAATATTGTATTTACCCAGCTTGTTCATAATAAAAGACGAAAAGAGAATAACTTGCAGTGTAGAAATCGTCATTTCTTAGGTGTTTACTTTATAAGAACTAGGAGATCATCATTGCTCGATTGGCCGATGTTGGAGTTTCAACGATGACTACCGATGGAAAACAGACCCAGCGAACTGTTTTATGGCCCTTTATGAGAAACCGGATCGTGAGATTGTCACCTCGGATTACCACTACCACTGTAAATATTTTTCTCTGTATATGTAGTTCTGTTATACATCACTTATTCTACTGGATACGCGAATGTTCTAAAGTATTAAATTCAATTAAAAATAAGGTGTATTAAAGTTTTAATTCAAAACCTTTCAACAGCCGAAATAGCTTAATTTTGGTTAAAGCAGTCACCGCGCAAACGAAATATCCGGATTCGAATCCCAATCCCGATTTATCCGATCGGTCAACTCATTTTCTCCTACACTAGTGAACACGATTCAGTTTGTGGTGACAGAAATTGATAAGTTCGAAGGGACGCGTGACTTTTATTGGCCGAAATATTGGTTCTTCCTGGAGCGCACGTGAATGCCTTTTATTGCCCTGGCTTTTGAAATATGACCAGAAATTATTTGCCATATTTTCTCTGATTCTAGTCAGCTCTGCGACGACTATACGGTAAATTTTCCCCAATTGTCAGTCAACTTGTAAACAAAAATGGACAATTTCGGAAGAGGAGATACGATTATTTAAGCCTCGTATCTGGTTTTTATAGTTGTTGACAATCGTCAACTATAAAGAAGAGTCCAAAGGCTCGAATAATCGTGTCTCCTATTCTCAAATTCTCCATTTTTATTTAACACGTTCCCCGTCGAGCTGTTTTTAGTCGACTCTTCACACTGATTTGATATTTTACTAAAAGTTGATATATTATATATAATTATTAATTATCGTATATATAACAATGAAACGGACTTATTACGACTCATTCGTGTGGTAGAAATAAATTCTTTACTTCTAACTTTGTTGTAAACTATCTTCTTAGCGCTCTAAATAAACATGTAAGCCTGTACCATTGATGGTACACGTGGCATGGAACGTATTAAAAGCTGAAAAACAACATGGCAAAATTTACTTACGGCGAAATCGTATTTACCACAAGTTTCTGCCTGATGAACAAATGTGACTATTATTAGCTTCTTCTACTTATCCGTATATTGTGAAACCTATTTTTGTAGAACGTTTACTTTCGTTATTACTGCCTTCGCTGCGACAAAATGAAATGTGTGTGTGTGTTTTGTCATTTCTCACAAGCAATACACTTATTATACACTCGTTATTAAATTATAGTTGTATCTACGCTTTTCGAATTTTATATGTCTTTGTAAAGAGATTCACTATAAAGATTTACGGAACATAATCCACTAAATATGGATATTATACGTGTTTCTTTCAAATCGAAATAAATTCTAACCTTCTGTCGTGAATATTTGAACAATGAGGTAAAATAACGGCAAAAGATAAGTATAAATTGTGTCGCACGCAGGAATTTATTAGAGACAGGTATTGCCCGATCGATACGTGTTAATCAACGTGGCTGCATAGAAATTCGTATTGCAAGTGATCAAAATTAACGATATTTACATTCGCCAAATACAAATATCAATTTTCGCTTCGATAAGTAACGAGACCGTATTTACTTGTTTATTTGTTACCTTATTTGTTACCTGAAAACTCGCCGCTTAATTGGTAGATGATGCGAAACCGTTTAGAACTATCTTTTTACCGGACCGAGTTTTACACTGCCCCACGCAAGTAGTATGCCACGAGATCTCAGTCTCGTCTCGCTGCCCCAATAGTTTCCAGTAGCAGACCGGCGCGATATTGCCCTGATACATCTGCAGGCACAGAGAGACAAAAACACCAAGAGGGCGGAAACGTATATGTTTTGAACGTGTTTCGGTGAAGCGACCTAATGTTTGGCTCCTTCCTGTCGCTCCGTTATCAAAAGATCCAGATGCTCGCTGCGCGATAACGTCCCGTCATTCCACTTGTACACTGTTTTCACAAAATAGGATCATCGCGTTGTTGAGAAATATTTCTTAAACATTTTTGTTCCCCAAACGTCTCCAATATTTCATTTCGAATGCTAAAATTACATCAAATCATTTGTCTCGCCGTAAATTATTACAAAATCAAAATCTCGAATAAAACATCAACGTCTCATGGTATCAGTGTTATTTAAACAGCACATGCTCCTCACAAAATCCTTTTTCTGCTTCAAGTATAGTAAAATGTTTTGTTTCCATATGGTTCTGTCATGTTATAGTTACTTGCTTAGAATATGAAATTGTAAATAAAGCTCGAATTGAAGCGTAGAAACGTAACTGGAGGAAGATCAACCCAGAATCTTAATGTAACTCAATTAAATTAAACTTTACAGGAATATAATTAACGGAACAACTGAAGGGGTATTTTTAATCATTGAGGCTTCTCAAAAGATGGTGGATTACTCTTTTTACACAATATTCTGTTAAAATTCTACCATATACTTTGTATGTCAGATTATTTGTATACAATTTTGCAAATAATAGTTCGCAAATTGAACAAAATCTCGAGGCGCAGTGGGCTGCGAAGACATGAAAATGAAGGACTACTTTTCACATTGATAATTGCTATATCTGAGCGCCGACACTGGAGAAATTTATTCGTCATCAAAGCCAAGGGCTCTCCAATGCGAAGGGTCTCGGGCACGGTGTAATCACGTTTCTGTTTCCATTATGGTCGGTCCACGTGATCGATTGGATCGCGACTAGCAATCGCGCGGAAATGTTCCGACACGAATTTGAAATACACGACAGGCCGGCGAAGAAGCGACCGATCGAGCGCGCCGGCTGCTTTATGGGCGAAAGGTAAGTAAATTTTCGCGGGTATCGCCGGTGACGATCGCAATCAAAAGTTATCTTAGCGACAATGGACGATTGAGATGGAAACGGGAGCGCTGACAATGATATTTCAAAGTCCGTTGCGACCCACTTTCGTAATGGTACAATCCGATGGGACGTTGGGACGGGCATCGTTATCGTTGCCTTTGACTTGGATAGCGGCCAAAACGTGGCGCGAAATATCCCGCCCGTTATTTTCTCTCGGGCTGACGGCGACGAAACTTGAACCGTCGGCTAATTTCGCGATCGTGGCCCCCAACCCCCTCGGTAATCATCCCTTATCGACCGATAACAGTAAACAACTTTGGACAAGCTGTCTTGAACGGGATATTGAGAAGCACACAGGACCGCGCTCGCCGCTGCCAAATGCTTGTTTATTTACGGTCAGTTAAGAAAGTCGCTCTAAACATACAAAGAAGTTAGCATGTATTTCGATCATTGAAAATCGGTTCTTCGATCAAATTCTTTTCATTTCCAATCTATGGACTTCGATTTCTATGGATACGATAAAGGATCCATTATCTGAACATTTATTCCTATAATATTCGGATCCGAACATTCCATTATCTAATTATTGTATTAGTTAGACACATTATCGCCTAATAGAGAACTTAAATGATATTTTTAGAAACTATACTATACCATTATTATCCAATGATTAAGAGTAAGTTAACGTATTTATGGAGAATACAAAACATTTACTTATTGCCATTACAATGTGAATATTCAAGTGTTTTATTCATTTTCAAATATTCTCTCTGTTCTGTGCATAGATTTAGTAACAATATTGAAACGTTAACTTGTTTAACTACTACGACTAAAAAAAAAGAATGAAATACCTCATCGAATGGAATAAACAAAAACTGTGTAACAATGACAACACTTCATATAACGTTACGAGAAAATAGGAAAAATATTACTTTTAAATAATAATAACGGCTTTAAAATGCGCAAGATTGGATATGCCTAATATAATTACAAAACACGTATAATGTAATTATAAAGAGATTCATCGTTTTTTAGATAATTCTCATTAGATAGATATTCCCATTTAGATAGTTCTCCCCTACAAGTTTATTCGAAGTTATCCTAAAAACCGTGCTATTGATAGCTTTCCCGTTTACGCACAAGATAAACTCGAAGAATTTTTCAATTATTCACTGTTGAGCTGCAGACGAAATTCTCGAAACGAGTGATCGCAATTCTTCAGTAAATAAAAAGAAATGGATAAAACAGAAATAAAGTATAATAACCACTGTTACACAAGCATCAACATTAATCGAGTCGATTCATAATCTCTGATTAATATCTTCTTTCATCGTTTCGCAAAGAGTGAGCTTACCAACGTATCTTAGACCGTGATCGAATCAACAAGTGATGAATTGCGGCGCAGCGGTGAGATTTGTGTACTTCGATTGACTGCACAAGAGCATCAAGAATGCGCGTCGCTGCACGATCAAAACCGATAGCCGAAATTGATCGATTTCAGCGTCGATGCAAAAGTCTCCTGACACGATTGCGTTCCGACACTTTTTGTTGCGAAATAACGAATTTTGTTGTGAGAGCATACAGGTTCGCCGGAAAATCGATGGGGGAAAAAAGTATTTTCCCTTGCGTAAAACGAAAACACGGAATCGCGGGTGAATAAAATAGAGAACGTGCACGTTGAAGCCTATGTCATCGGGTATTGCGGAGGTCTCCGCGGAATTGGAGCACGATCCATTGACGTTGAGCGTGCAACTTAAACAAAAAGCGTAATGTTTTATGGTCACTCTGTCTTCCGGCGCTAGAGTGGCTGCCCTTTTTCCTTTCGTACACGTCCGCTAACTTGTCCCGTAATGTCCTCCTTTCATTTTTTACTGTTCGCCATTGTGGAAATGAACCGTTTCCCGAAACTTTTCCAGTAACTTGATACGAACTACGCCGAGATTTATGGTTGTTACGGAAACGTTCGGCCGTTGCATAGGAAGCGGGAGAATTTATGCTACAAGCCAGACCGGGGTACAGGTTTTCTACAATCTACGGCGATATGTCATCGGTTCGAAAGATCGGCTCATTCCCTGGATGAGCGAGAAATTTCTCAAGAGAGTGCTAAACTTTGATGTTATCCTGTATTTACTGCATCGTTTTTGGACTCGTTTCTATCGGAAAGAGGACACCAGTTGATCGATATTGACGTTCTATCGGAATATTGCAGGCATCGCTCGCAACGCAATATATCTTATTTGGCATAAGCGGAACCAAGAATGGTTCTTCGTTCAAATTTCTCATTGCTACATAAACTCGAAGAAAGTATATTCATCTACCAACTCCGCCGTATTTTGAACGAGAAAAAAAATTAATCGGATAAACTCTACTAAGTACAGGGTATACTAAAATAACTAATCGGTGCCTACCCTCACAAACTGACAAACCACTTTGTATTAAGCAAACGTGCAATTCAGCAAATGCGACAGTAAATAAATAAATAAATTTAAAAAAAAAATATATTTTGTCATTCGTCAAAATAAAAAGTTTCAAAATGAATTACACACGACGGAGACAAAGTGAAAAATGTATTTAATCACTTCTGTAAAGTAGCAATATTATTAGATTGTATCAGGCAATACGGTATTTCGCTCAATCGTTTCTACAATAACTGTGTAAAACCTGCATCCTAGCCGTTAAAGTAGACTGTTATGTAATACAAGGGAAGACGCGACAAACATTCGGGCTATTCGGAATTGTTCTCGCTAACATTGTACTGCTTCTGACACGACGGAAAGGGCAAAGGTGATCAAAGTGATACCAGGGGACAGATCTTTGATCTCGCCAACGAACTTTGTTTTTCTACTTCGCTATAGTCTTTCGGATCTTTCGATTTCCCGCTCCCTTTGATACGAGATTGCTCTCGGGCCTGCCGCGATTTCTGGCTTCTTTCAACAGGAAATCGCCGCTGTCGCTTTTCGGTCACCGACTATTTAATCGCAGCACGCGGCTGAAACACGCGACCTTTGACAACCAGTTCCTTGCACCCTGACGTTCCATTTCGGTCGAGACTACCGTTCGCGCGATAAACTCAGAAATATATTCAGCATCTCGGCGGTGTCCGCGGCTGCGATTGAAAACACTCTTACAGCAAAAGTTTCTTTCTTATTTTCAGCACCTGTGTCCGAATGAAACGAACCGTGGACAAACCTCGGGCGTTTCAAACAGATTTTCACCTTTGTCAACCACACGTTTGTATACGCATTTTAGATTCTTTGCCCGGTAACATATTTGTAGATTCGGATGATTTATCCACGTAGAAGTTTCTAGGTACTATTTTGTAGATGCAGCTTCGAAGAATGTTTTCAGGCTCTCTTTAAATTCGAAGCATCCAATATATTTCGAAAGAAGGAATTTACAAAGAGAAGTTTATTTATAGTTTCGACTAGGATAAAAACATCCAATGGAATCTTTTACATTTATACAAGAGAAAAAGAATTCTTTTGGTTACTGAGACAAACATCTGGTCTATAACGAACGAGATTCTTCTTTCGACGTTTCAAACCCATTATTAGACTGCGGATTTTATACATTTGTGAAAAAAAACGAGTAGGTTAAAGAAGAAGGCATTACGAGAATTTCAGGATATCGTTACATTATTTTTAACATAGTGTTAAAACAGGAAAGACTTTCTCATCTAACATAAATTTACTACAATTAGTGTAGACAATTTTCATTTTGCATAGTATAGTTATTTTACTAAGGTATACCTCGACAATTTAGTACGAAAGGCCAGGATTTCGGGGATTTTTGGCAGCGTGTGCGCCGTACAGACTGAGGTTCGGCCAACGCGCGATACGGACTACTTAAAGTTAAACGTCTGCAAGCTGCAGTATCAAAATTACAACGGCACGCAGGTGTGCGCGTCATCATGACCAAACATTTGGCAGGAGACCCAGTATATGGGTAGGAACAGATTCCCTGTCGCTACTTTGATTACTTGCGCCACCCTATTATACCCTCGGCTGGCCGGTCCCTAACGTTTTCCCCTGTGGCTATTCAACTTTCATTCCCACTCCACTTCAACCCCCTAACTTGGCAGCATTTATGTTCCGGCTTGCATCAACGATTTCAGATCGGCATTTACCCGATCCTTTTCATTAAGCTGAACTAATTACCGGATTCCGTGGACTCGGCGTAATTAATCTGAACTGCGTTTACGAGTATTTTACGATAAAGCGATAACCGAACGGACGTACTTACGCTCGAATCAAATCTCTACGCGCGTCGCCAATGTTCATTCTAACTCGGAAGCTAAGTGGGCTAATTAAGTGACGTGTAAGTATTAAGTATCTTGCGCGGCAATGAAAGTAACAGAAATCTATTTTCCCAAAGAAACGACAGACTCCGTCTTAAAAAAATAAAATACTTTTCATTCATTCTACTACGTTACTTCGATATAAAAAGTCACTTATATTTTGTTTCGAGATGATTGATTTTTCTTCGACCGTACAATTTAATTATATTCCTTTGAAGTATCAAATTTTAGGTCAAGTATAACTGGATCAATTAAAGTGTGAAGCGAGAGTGAGTGAATGTCAGAGAAGAATCATTTTTAGGAATCTTGTGAATTAAGGTAATAATATTCCTGATACTGGATCAAATACGTAAATTTATTTACGATGATTATACGTAATGTTGAACAGACAAGAAAACCATTTAAAGTTTTTTGAAACCAGTCCGTTTTATTTTAATCCATTCAAGATTTTTTGTAAGCACACTATTTATTTTTTCGTAGCACGCGAGGCTACGAAACTACCGTTCGTCAATCTGTCTTCCAACCTATAAATGAATAATGATCCGCATCCAGTCCGTAAGATTAGCCTCCTAGTTTCTAGCTACACGGAGGACGACCAGTTCGAAGCCTGTAGTTCTCGCGAACCGTACGTCACATTTCTGGCACAGCGTCCCAAGTGCGCGGGTGTCTGTGTGAAGGACGAGTTTCCAATCTGTATTCCGTGTGGACACAATTTCCAGTTATCAGCCAAGAAGCAACTGCTCGGATTGTGCTTGAGGTCAAGGAATGTCTGCAACCATGGGGCGGAAGCATGGACAATAGAAGTCGATTCCGAGGGAAACGTATCCCCGACGCCGGGCAACCCTCGTTCGAACATCGATCCAAATAATTTACGATCGATCGAGGCCTCCCACGTCTGAGCTCGTCCCCTGCCGCTGTCGCGACAAAATTATTTCCCCGTGGCCGATTTTGCGCCCATCCGTTCTCGGTTGCAGAAACATCGGAACAACGGCGACGCTAGACAGCCTTAAGTTTCCTCCCAGGAGTCGATAACGCGCGGAAAATCGAGACAGAATTAGCACGGCACGGCAGTTAAGATATTCTCGCCGCGAAACCTTCTGCCGTTGATGCGAACGCGAAAATTGCATTAGAAGAGTTTTAAATTACTCGCCAACGATGTCGCTCAATATTATGGCCGCTGATTTTTTAATCAAGCCGTCGAGACGTGGCAAGACCCGTTTCGTTTTCAACATTTTTCATCTCCCGGAGTGGATCCTAATTAGAAAATCATTAACCGGCGAGAACGGATATTACAGGAGTGGAATTCAAACGAACATTCCATGGTCGTCGTGTTTCGTTTCCAACCGGATAGAGGATGAACGGAAAAATTAATTTATCAGCGTATTGGCAGGCTTCTGCGTATATTCTTCCAACCAAATTCATTTAATATCGTTTCACTTATTTTTAGTCGAACCATAAGTTCAGAGTTCATTTCCTACCGAGGTTCCGGCAAGTCTACTATATAACAAAACTATTCGTAGGACAATTATTGTTTGGGATATTTCTGTGTCGATTTCGTGATAATTCCGATAGAAATGTGCCAATACTTTGTGTACATAATAAAATTGATCGGTGTTGACTCATCACTGATGAGCCAGGAAACAAACCGAGACGAGTAGTATTAGTACATATTGGTCAGGCAAGTAGTTCAAGAGTCTCTAATGTTATACAGTTCTAGTCTTTAATAGGTAAATTGATCTACGATATTCAGTGTAGTCTTCCTCGTAATATTCTACCAACGACAACAATTTATATCTAATTGATTTTGACTTTTCAAAGCAAGGAATTAAATCTAATAAATTTTTTTTTAATTATTATTTTTATAAATAGATTTTTTAGAAGAAATAGTTTTCACGAATACACTACGATTTGTAAACATTGAAATCTACTTCATCCAATCTTTTTATAAATCGCTGGAGTTTTGTATTAAAATGTCAAACAGTAGTGGAATTCAGATTTTCAACAGACATTCAAAATTAATTGCTGTCGCTTATTAATTGGTTTTGAAAGTTTTATATTGAAGATTTGTATTTTATAATTATATTTTCATTTATAGATGTTACTAAACGATAAATGTTATTACCTATTCTGTGTCAATGAATATCGAAAGTCTTAAGAATATAGGCATAATAAAGAGATTCTAAGAAGATAGGCATAAGAATATAATTTCACTCAGAAAACATTTTTTACCGTTTTAAGGTACTTCCTGCCCCATAGCGCGTGGACGTAAACGATCAGGAACACGTTGGCCCGTAAACGATCCATGTAATAAAACTGTGAGCGCATTAAACTATCTTGAATAATTTTTCCCGCGGGCGCCTTAAAGAAAATCCTGTTCCCATTTAGAATTCTCGTAAAAGTAAGCAAATTATACATTTATGGAGCTGCGAATCTTGTAAAACGGATTCGGTCGGCAACCGGATTCCCCCCGGCTCCATTCCTTTAATTGACGGGTGGATATTTCGCTGGGATGATTAAAATGCGGACTTTCGCCTTAAACGAGTTTCGTTTAAGTACGCCGGTGGGTAAACGAAAGAGATTAATCCGCGGGGAGAACGGTAACAATTTAGCAGCAGATTTCGAGTGGGCACCTTTGATCGAACGTGCGCCAGGTCGGAATACAGTTAAATATAAAATTACACGGTTAAGTTTCCGCGCGCTTGCAAGCGAAGCTCCGGCATCCCGCGGAGAACGCGACCCGGCTCTACGGGAAACGCGATCTTAAACACGGCGAGGTAATTTTCAAGGGAAATTACTCGAACCGCCACGGTGGCGTCGATTCGGGCCAAGATCGTTCGCGGGGGAGATTGACGAATCAACGCGGCGTAATTGTACGAACAGAAATACTTCGGATAGAAAAGGTTCGATTCGCGCAGTTATCTCTTTCATTTCCGGCAGCGAAGGACTGGCCGAGCAAAAGTTTAATGAGGCCAACTTGGACTGTAAAATTATAAACGGTGACGCCCATAGTCGCGGTGTCTTTCCCGTCGTAATGTTTCCAATCGCGGGCTTTTCAATGAGGAAAACACGATCCTGTATGCCGTGAAAGCCGACGATAATACGTTTAAACTGTAACATGCCCGGAAAATACTTTCTGTAGCGAGGTTTGACAAACGCGATCTGCAAAAAATAGAACGCAGCAAGTATATGTCATACTTTCTATCGAATTTCATGTGCAAGGTTATAATCTGACTTGGTTGTTTATAGTATAACTTTGTTTTAGTTATTAAACCCGCAGAACAATACATCGTTCAGCCTTTGCTGACTGTAGCACTGTGCAAGGCTACAATCATAAAGGAATGGCTATTCAGAAAGAAATTACACGGTTATTTCATAAGCTCGTGAGTTTGTTCTCGCAGAACGTTCGTTTGTACTTGTGACAATATTTATAAACCACTTGGTGCGAATAATCTAGAGAATCCTTTGAAAGATTCATAAGATTGTATTGCAGCGTAAACAATTCTAACGAGCATTTATATTTGTGAAATGTCAAAATAATTTGTATTCGCTTTGTAAAAGACCTGATGTTTGTCTAATGATGATTCAAATGTCCGTAAGAATGGAATCCCATATCTATTTTCTTTCCTCAAAATTTCGTAAAAATGCTGAGATACTATTTCGTCCTGCACAGAACCGCGAGCGTCCTGCTATTTATAGACGAGAGCGTAGATCTTTGTTTACAGAGCTGCACGGGCAACGGTCGAGATCCAGTCTGCGTACGATCGTCATAAATTGTTAGCTTTCCATTCGGCGTAGACCAGTCCAATTTCGTTTTCTGACGAGGAGCCAGTTTTAACACGTTCCCCCAAGGATCGCGACGGAATCTCGTCGTAACAGCGATACCGCCACTCTCATTTAAATTCACGGCCAGCGCACGCTTTATGGCAGCATGCCGATGGAAATGCCGCCACAGGAAGACACGGTGGCGGTCAGAATCTAGGGGACAAGGGTCGGACCGATTCCGCTGGAATATTTCATTAGCACCGCCTTTATCGCGCATGTGACGTTTCGTTGCAGCGCGTGCATTTCCCGTTTCTCGGGCTCGGCGCTCGCCCTTTGTCGGGTTTCGCTCCCCGGAGCATTAATTACCCCGTGTGATCTTTTGAAAAATGACTGCACCGCATGCTCGCGGACTTCGGTATTATCTCGGAGACCTGCCTAACACTTCTCGAGATTGCCTTTTTTCCCGCGTGCAATATTGCGCCGGCCACACGCGCACGTGCGGTCCCCATAAAGGAACCATCTTGTACTCCATTATGGTCGACGGATCTGGAAATTGACGCTCTGTCTGACTTTTTTTCGTCGCTGTGCCGTGTCTCTCGGACCCGGTTTATTTTTTCCCCTCCTCCAACACGGACGCGCGAAAAATGTTATTGAACGAAGTGTAAATGTCAGTGCGCGTATTAAAAATAATTCTCTTGCCTCGTGATCTGTTTGGCAGATGTGTGTATACGGGGTCGGTAAACAGAAAAATGAAATTCGTTTTTGTGATTGCACGAGTGCAGAGCTGTACAATGCAAGAAGTTAACATGCGTAAAATATGACGTGACTGCTCCAATCGGTATGGATGAAAGTAATATTCAACAAAAATTCGACCACCCATACATTTACTAATAGCTCTTTTGCCAGCTGGAACTACAAATTTGTTAGTTAAATTCTGGACGCTTATTAATAATTAATACGACATAGAAAGAAACTTTATAGGATATTTTCTCATTTTTCCAGAATAGATCGAAGATATTCCTGTACCAAAAGAGATTTATGCTAAAAGTTATCGGAATTCTAATTCTTATTTCAAGTTTTATAATAAGAGATGCTATGATTTATGTTATGACGCTACTCGATGCTATCAAAAATATGAAAATTGTACAGTGAGAATAGCACAATCAGAAAAATGTATTTTATGAGAAACGAAAATATCTCAAAGCTAATGTCTATGACAGAAAACGTTTAACATATATATATTCACGAAATGTTTAAAATGACTAATAATTCAACGTACGTTTACCTATATCCTTAACAATATATACATTACCTATTTATTCGAACATTTTCAATGACAAATAAATAAATATCAAATAAATTAAATTTATTTCTTACTCGTCAATGACGAATAACTTAATTCAGGTTATTCTCGAACAACGAGTAATTAAACTTAATCGTTATTCTGAATTAAATTTGCCGAACAATGATCCTATACAACGAATTTCCTTCAACTGAACGTATACGAAGCGAAACATCAATAATAGATTGAAAGACTATTTCCGTCTATATTCCGTGCATAATTGCTACGAAGTCTGAATAAGCACCGACTTGCGCAACTGAAAACGGGCCGCCGACGGTCTTGCATAAGTCAACCAATGACACGGTTAATTCCCTTGAACTTTTGACTCGATTTACAGCTTCTGTAAGATTTAAGGATGGATTGCAGATTTCTGATTTACGTTGTACGTTCGAAGTGCACGGCTTAAAATGAAGGTTGATAGGATCTCGTAAATATAAAATCGAGGACAGCTTGTGCGCCGAATAAATATATTTAATCGGCAGTTAGCCACAAGCGACGACAGGCAGGCGGAGCTATCAATTAAAAACTCCCGTACTTACGGTGTCGATAATTCACGAAACTTTCCGCACGAACTTCCCGCGCCACTTTATAACGAATTTCTTGCCGCAATCAGCCGAAATTAGAGCGACGACAACGCCTGGTAAAACGACGAATATGTACACTTTAGAGAAGTATGAGACAATGTACCTAGCATCCGCGCGAGATCTACATTCCTCAATTATGACATTCCAAGCACGCGGCGACAAATACTTACAACTCGAACGGATCTGCGAGTATTTTTTTCTGATTAAAGGGAAACGAATTTATCGAGGTCCGTCGGTGCCAAGAGGAATTCGGCAATATCGACTAGCTTTGAATAATGGTTCGGCCTTTCGATATATCTCATGGATTAGTGCGGATATTCGAGGAAAGTGTATCAGTCATCTGAAATTCTCCATGGATATTTATTATGAAAGTCACGAATAATCCGGAGCCTCTGATAAATATTTCCTTGTCGAGTTCAATTCTATCGCGGAAGCAACGTCATACTTACGACTCGAATGTTTGCAGGTACATTGGAAGGTGCATAATAACGTGAATTTATCTTTTAGCTCGGATGCGAACAAGATTGGACGAATTATTTACTGTCGCGTGTATTTTCAGATAATTGGACAATATTGTTCACGAATTCAATTGGAATATCAGCTCGCGGAATATAATCACGTGCGACAAGTCTGTTGTAGGTGTCATTCGTGGGAAATATTGTTGACATTAAAATTGTCTTTAATGCTGCGCTATCAACTAAAAAAATCCATACAAAAAATATAATTCACGAGCTCATTGCGATTAATTTGCAGGGAATTTTTAGAGCTCGTAGATCCGATCTTTCACGATGGATAAGACTCGATTAACCCGGACGTTGAGAAACAGTCGTACCACGCCGGGCAATTTTTGCGTTGGCCACGATATTCGTCTTGGCCCGGTGAACTTGACTGATGCGCTCGACATCGTTCAAATGAACGTTTCCATTCGTGCAGCACCGTTTTCTTCTCTCGGAAGAACGATCGGGAACCTATCGGTTAGCATCTAAGTGCAGATGAAAAATGGACACTCCAGCCAGCTAAGGTCGCGCAGTTACCTTTATATATCGCCGTCGGCTTTCAGCGGTGTCACGAGTCGAAAGTGAATTTCGATATGGTAAATTTACGAGCTACGTCGACTGTCAAAGTTTTTGTTAATCAGCCCTCACCCGGCCGTCGCTGCAAAAAAAAGACACCGACAACTTCTTGAGTGATTAATGGCGGACACGGATATGCAGAACGGATTACGTAGCAGAGCCACAGTTTTTCTAATTTCATTCGGAAATCCTCGTTCCTCGTTATCTTCGAGAGCTTACGCTGTCGTATCTCGCGAAAGCTGTGCGAGAACAAGTTTTCTTCCTCGGCGGACTCGATGACTTTTAGTTAACTCGGATTTGTTTATTTCAGGAAGATGTCCGCGCTGCTTGCATTCCCAGAATTGTACAACGAGGATTCATGACGGTTTGGGGTTTTTCGACCGAAACTAGACAAATCTTTGATTACGTTTTTAAAACAAATGCAGGGTTTGCCAAATAATGTTTAAGATAATATATTAGGTAAAAATATAGATATAGAAATATAAAATCTGGATACATTAACGATAACTGATCATTATATATCCAAACGCATCTATATATGTTGTAATGAATATTTCCATTAAATTATAATAAATGTTATTTCTCTGGAAAAGTAATATGTTTAACATATAAAATCCAATTAGTTATCGAAGACGTATACTTATAAATTCAAATCTTTCATATAAATTCAATCAAACAAACTCTATAAAAACGATCTTTTCGAACCTTATAAATTCTTTTCAAGCAAGTAATATAATAGGTTATCTTTAACAAAGTATATATAAGGTAAAAGAGTTGAATCGAATTTTCTGAAAAGCGTGATAGTATAAACATTTTATAAGCGAAATAATCAGAAAATGGTTGTCCAATTTGATAACAGTAACGTCAGAAGGTACCATTACAAAAGTAGTCACAGAGTAACGTGAAACCCACAAGCACGTCTGAGTGCACTTTTCAGCCCTAAAAATGCATTTCATTATACCGATTTCGGACAACCAGTTCGCGAGAACCGAGAACGCCGGAACCGCCGCTTTTCAAGAAAAGGGCATAAAACTAATAACATCGCGATGCAGATGATAAGCTCATTTGAATCTGAAGAGATCTATAGGAATGCAAATGCGGGAGATTCGCTAAAATATTTATGCGCATACAGTTCGGCCGAGTGCAACCGACTATTTTGATGATAATCTCATTTACATTCGGCCGTGCGTTCGTTTCGGTACACGTATTATTCCGTTTCACCAGAGGACCAACCACTTTTATCGCGTCCTCGTATTAAAGTACACGCGTCCCACCGATCACGGTTCCCGGAGTCGTTTAAACGACCTCCCAGAAAGAAGCTCCCGGGGAATACATTAGCGTTCGAGCGACGTTCTCGGAGGCTCCGCTGTAGATTCAGCCTACAATAGAAATTCCTGTCTGACGAGCGCAGCGTACTGCCGAGCATTCAATTTTATTGGATGCGCCGAGACGCTCTGACGCGACGCTTTGCACCCCCTCGAACCGCGGCGAGCTTTCCGCTGATTTATTTTTTACTATTACAAAATAGAACTCCACGGTATTCACTGGCATCCGGCTCAGCATTCTCCCGCGTAGGCGGACCTCTCCGAAGTAATAGAAATGCCACAAAATATAGACTCGAAGAGAATTTCGAAGCTCCAGTTTTTGTCAGAAATGATAAATTTCAATTTATCGGGCTTCGTAATAAACGAGTGCACATTCTCTCATTTTCTTTCTTCTAGAAGAACCTTGGTTGTCCAAACTGATCGGTAAATCACGTTTATCCAAAGAATAGAACCGTTACAGTGACGGATTAAATCTATAATAATCGATAGAACTATGTGCATGTGAAATGTGTTCAGATAAGAGATAATTCTTCTGTATTGTAAAATTTTTAGGCTCTGACTGTATCGTAAACTGATTTCTATGAAGGATGTGAAAATGGCTGAACACTATTTATTGAATTCAAGTAACGTCAATGACCGTCTGTATAACAATTTCTGAGATATATATAATATATTTAACGCATATATATCTAAATCTTTAATCAACCGGAAATGCTAGTATTGTAAGCAACGAAGACTATAATACAATTGATTGCATAAATTAAATTTAATTTATGCAATCTCACGCAGCATGAAGACTGAAAGTATATAATGCACCTTTTATTCTAAAAGATACTTTACACGTGAACGACATGTAAACGATGGAAACCTCGTCTGTGTATGAACTTTACCTAATAGATTCGTCGCCGTGGGCTTCGCGAGTACATTTAACCGCGTTATATCACTACGCCGGAGGGACCGAGCATTTAACGCTCGGACAAACCATCTCGTAGGAAACGAAATACACTGTGTAACTCTGTGCATTTCCTGCTAGACTGGACCTCTGATTTACACACCTAACCATTGTACAGGATGTCCCCAAAGATGCTAAAGCATACCACATACACGTATTTAGGATATTTAAGAAGCACGAAACATAAAAGTTTGTAAATACGTTGTTTGAAAGTACAATAATTCGAGGAATAATTTTAACGATTGTCTTCTACATGACAACCCTGAAAGAAATTATCGATGATTGTTTGAAAAACTTCTGTGGATATTGACAAAACCGTTTCTATCGAACTTACAATTTCTTCGAGTTATCAATTTCCGATTTTTAAACGATTATTAACGAATTATTTATTAGTACAAAGATTTTTCAACAAAAGTTTATGAAGTAATAATCTATTTTTGTAAAACTCTTACAGAACATACGTATTGTATTACAATCTACTGCTTAAGCTAGAAAGAGATTTATTCTCTCCTTCGATTGTTTCAATTTTGTATAATACAACCGATGCTCCATGTGCTTCTGTAACTGGTTGACGCAATAATTAATTTCCACACCGTAGCGCGAGCTATAATCGTAATGTAACCTAAGTAGTATCAACAAATGATTGATCAGACGGCCTTCTTTACAGTCACCCGCTCTGCAATATGTGCGCGTTAAAAGTTGAACCGGCTATAAAGAACCCACAGCAAATGCTGTCATTGGTGAATCAATCCTCGTCGGTTGCAAGATTTACAGCAACGCGCGTTTCGTTCGGCCGTTGGTTCGTGATAAAGCACCGCATGGAATACAACGCACGCGATCATGCTCGTGTGCATGCGCGGCGTGCATCGGGATCACGGACGAAAAACAGGACGAAAGTATACCGACGTTTTCAGGAGCAGGATCCCGAGATTTTCCAGCGGGCCAGTATTTAAAAATTCAGGCCAGCAGAAGTTACGACGCGAACGTGCCGAAGCAGTTGTTTTCGAGACGAATCGAGGACCATAAAAACGACGTAAAATGAAGGCACTGATTCCGCGCATCCTGTCGACCGTGCAAATATGTCAAGGCTGCCGATGAATTTTTCAGGAAGCACGGCTTGATTATTCTTCTAACTAAGAGCAGGAACACATTGTTTTTTAGTATGCCTTCGCATGTGTTGAAATCACAGGTACAGCGGGACGCAAAAATATTCGTACCCGTGAAGCTTATAAACTTTCCTTCCAGTGAATTTGAATTTTATTTGAGTTAACAATAGAATATAGTAAAAGTACTTCATGCATGTACCATTGGCACACGAGATTGTGTCTGTTTTGCTTATTTGTTACTTTAGAGACACATACCAGTTTTTAAAAAAATAAAAGGAAAGAATTAGAAGAATTAGAAGGAAAACTTAAGTTTTTTATTTATTTGTCATTCCAAATAATAGCAAAATGAAAAGAGAGTATTACAGTCATTGACTAATCCGCTACTATATGTTAGGGCATTGCTTGGAAGACTACGACAACTTTTACGACTCAGTCTAAAATAAATTGTGTTACTTCCTTAATGCATTTTGCATTTACCCCAATATCTGGCACTAAATGCAAATGCTCATGCAAATCAAAGGTATCAGACATTCCTTCTACTGAAATTCAGTAGAGTTTCATATTTTCCACGAGGATTGCCAGAGCACGATCGTAAATATCAATGCGCGTTATTAAAATCTTCAATTCACCAAGCTTTACAGATTATTAAATGTTATGAAACCATAAACTTAGTTCAGTAAACCAAGTTTACTGAAGCTTTACTAACAGTCGTCGAGATCGCATTTTATACTTTAACGTACTTAAAATTCCAACATGAACCGTAAAGCGCCATCTAAATACTAATAAACTATATTGGGACACTTATATCCCTATATAGTTCTTAAAAGTGATGTAATCAATAACGTTACAAGTTCTGGAATAAAACTTTTCTGACAAATTTTTACAAGAATATAATACCCTTATTTAACACGTTCGTCGCCCAGCGTGAATCGCTCGAGTTTCTTACCGGGCCAAAATTTGGTAGTCTGAACGCATAGGATAACATTATATTTGATACATTAAATATAAATTAAGGTATAACAAATATAATAATGTATAAATTTCTTATATTTTTATTTTGTATATTTTACATTTGCCGGTGCTTATTCCATTAAATTCCTGTGGTATATATGGGATTTTCATAAATTAAATAAATAAAATCTTGAATAAGAAGAGTGTCACCCATATTTGAGTGACGGGGCCCCCACAGAAGCATACCTGTCACCCAGATATGGGTGACGCGGTGACGAACGCGTTAACCCGTCAGATACAGGGGAAATTGAAACTTTCCTGTCCTATTCACCGGGTCGACTTTTTGCAGACACAACATTTTTTATATACCATCGAATTTTTAGGATTAATCGTGAAGACGAGTTCCCTACGTGGCATATATACGCAGTGCCGTCGACCTCATATCACACAGACTAGTTTCGTTTTTCTTATAGTATGATACTCCTCGAAGTTTGTTACCTGTGTGTGTGTGTGTGTGTGTGTGTGTGTGTGTGTGTGTGTGTGTGTGTGTGTGTGTTCTGAGAAACAATTAAGCAATCCATCTACGTCCATGCGTCGCATTTGACCCCAGCCGATGGGACAGAATTTCAGGTCGATGTGCCGCATGGAGCCCGTACCTGAGTTGCCAAGGGCAGACATACCTACTAACTTATTGTATAAATATGTTATCGTTCTGACCACTTGATGATTTTCAATGAAACTTTCTATTTCAGAGCTACTCAGGTTTCAATCTCATTCTTGAGCTCCTCCTCCTTCCTTAGCTCCATGTAGACTCACCAATAACAACACGTTATTTGGGTGAAGACGGTGAAAGAGATCAACTCTAGATACATCGAGATTGAGTGAAGGGCAATGCGCGCGAATAAGAGAGGAACGTGATAAAGAATGTAAATACTTCGCTCCTTATTTTCTCACGTCACACAATGTGACCACGCGGACACAATTATAAAATACAAATATTCTCGTATGACGATATATATTAAAAACTTTTCACATTTTATAAGATAACGAACAACAAATTAGAACATAACAATAAATGAAACAGACAGAACGAAGCACTGAAAAGAAGTATTTTTTAACAAATGAATGTTAATCCCTTAATCTACAACGAATCAGTCTCATAACAAAGGTTTCATACAAATATTTCAATTATAACAACTTTATTAGAAATTAAAATTGTCATTTGAATTTAAATCTACCAAAATTTAGATGTCTATAAAAATCTATCATAATTCAAATTTATAATAATAAATTCATTATGATTATCGATATTACTTCTATTTAAAATCAATTCTACTAACCTAGTGAGTATGAATTTTATGAACTTCTTCTGTCATCGAAGTTTAAGTATGAGAGTAAATGTAATCAGAGAAATTATTAAGGTCGACGAATTGCTAATTAACGAAGTTATGCAAGAAAATGCAGTGCAAGCAATTAACTGGTGTAGCGTCGTACGGGGTCTCGCTGCATTTGACTATATTTTCCGGACAAATTGACCGAAGCCGTACGAGGGCAAGGAAAGTTAGAACACGAGGGTTGAAAATTCCGACGCGACAATAACACGAAGGGGGTGCCTATGAAAGTTCGCGGGTACAAGAGATGGTTCGTGTTCGGCCAGCCCATCAAGGCCAAACGATTCCACGGTCTCTATTCCCAGAAGAAAAGTCCTCGGCGCCTGCTACGCGGGCATTAATATTCATGCTGGCGGGGCCGGCCGATGGTTTAAACCGTGTGTACACAGCCCGAATCAAAACTGGCCCGAGTTGGCTAAGTAATAAGCATGCATGCGATGAAGTGATCTGTGTTATTAACATAGACCTTGCCCCGGCTCGGCGATCTATCGTGTTATTCCACTCCGTGAAACGGGCCGAGGCGGTTAGGCTCTGGCATCGATTCAGGGGGGATCAGAGGGTCGCCGAGGAGGATGAAGGGGTTGGAAATTACTCGCGGTCACGCCAGCACACTCTCGACGCAACCCTTCGTCCTGTCGAGCTTTCTCGTTCCAGATCTCTCTCTCTCTCTCTCTCTCTCGTTCTTTCTCTTCCTCTTTTCCTCTCTGGACGGTTCACGTCTTCCTTCGCAATTTTCCCGGTCGCTTTCGGTTGCCGCAACGTCTCACATGCGAGCGCTTTACCAAAATTGCAATAACTCGTCCGGGATTCCGCTTTGATCGCTGTCCAATGAGACGCGTAACTCTGGATCATCACCACCACGAATCCAACTCTATAGCAGCTAGGAAGACAGTAATAAGGGTCGCCACAGGGAAGTTCCCCAAAATCAAATGAAGATGATTTGCACTATTCCGAAATTTTAATTGTATCCTCCAAATGTTTTTGTTTATAATTAACTGCATATTTATCAAGCAAGGTAAATTAATTTTTTCCAAAAATAATTTAAACAAATAGATAAAAAAAGTGTAATGTTTTATTTGATAAATATAATGTTAATTATCGCCACCACGAATCTGCTGCGACAACCAGGAAGACAATGATAAAAATCATCGCAGGAATGAAATCGCCGCTAGTTTCTTTTCAAATTGGACCAATCATGCTAACATAGTTTAGAACTTTGAGAAGCATAATATCAAGGCAAGGAACTGCAAGGTACAAAAGTTAAATGTTAGTGAAAAATAAAAATAAATGTTAGTGAAGCAAAAATGTATTTCTTCTTTGAATCATTTCAATAAATTAAGGAGAAGGTAAGAGGGTTATTCTATTGTTCTAATATTTCCTTGTTTGGTACTTTACTTTTTATAGCAGTACAATCTAGTCAGTTTTAGTATTCGATAGTTCTAATGCTAATAACGATTTGACAATAAAAGATTTAATTTTTCGAGAACGCTATTGTCGTCGAATAAAATGCTGTTTCATGTATACATCGCATGAGCAAAATTGCAAGTATGGGGAAAAAAGTTAATCGTATTTACAAAAGACAAGTCCAAGCATATTACAATGGATGTTGTATTATACGTTATACATGAACCACTTCCCAACCTGTGTCAAAAAGAACATTTCACAGAATGCATCATTAGATTCTAATAAACTACGATTCCGATTACTAGTATTTTAAAAAAATATTTGCTGCAAGATAAAAAAGAGCCACGTCTTGAAGATTAATTATACGATTAGACCACGATTCTTCATGCAAATTATGGTTGAATCTTTACCGAAATTGCAATAGTCCGCCGAGAATTCCATTCTGATCGGGCGTCCAATAAGACACGTGACTCTCGCATAGATCATCGGCACGTCGAATCAGCCTCGGGAATACAACGCTGGAATTCGAAAGGAAATTACGGGCGCAACGAGCAAGGATCGCGCGAACCGTTTCTCCAAGAACGCGCCGCTTAACGTTCCCGTTCGTCGGCGAATGGAGAGAAATCATGAAGATGTCTTGCGGTAAGATAAATCAATGGAATACCGGCTGGGTCTGTCGGCAATAAAAGCGTATAGGAGCGCCGTGATTCCATCTAGCTAATTTGAATCGTCTGATGGTCTTGGGATTCTTATTCCGTTCAATCGGTCGTGGTTACGTCGCATAATACCCGATTGAGTGTAAGTGTGCACTTCACCGTTGAAAAAGTGCTCCGATTGATCCTCCATTTGGCCTATTATGGCGTATTCTCTTTCAAACGGAGTAACATTTTTTAAATTGAATCAGATCGCTAGAATTTGATCGAAACCATCAGAAAAATTAGTTTACTGGACAACGAGTAAACAAATTTCTAAATGAATTTTCGTTGAAATGTCAACAAAATCAACACCCCGGATTTTTTAATTTTTTACCCGAGCCTATTGAAAATGGAGAGACCATATTTATGTAGAGATGTCTAGAGATTTTTTCATTCTTTAATGCTTCTAGCTGAACTTAATTACTTAAGTTTTGTTGTCACTTCAACAAATATTTTTTTTAAAAATCATTCAGGCACTCTCTAGTAAACTAATCCTGCTAACATCTCAGTTATTCCGTTCGCGAAGTGTCTAAACATTATCTCAAGTTTAATTGTATTTTTGTGAAATTGAATATTGATTTTTCTACTCCCTTTTTGTTTATTGAGCGGATAAAACACTATTAAATAGTATAAATGGATGCGAAAATAAAAACGAGAGTAACGGAACATTAACTTAGATTAGGCTGCATTGTTGATTTTTAATGTCGATTGCTTATATTTATCGGTAGTATAGTAAGAGCCAGAAAATAAATCACTGCCGTAGCTTGCTGAATCAATACATATTTTAATTAAATGCGTTTACTTCGAGTTCCTTAGGTACCTTTATAAGCCGCAGTATTATGAAAGGCTTACGTACGTACACATCAAATCGTTGAAGGAACAAACATGAGAATCCGTCTCGCACGCATCCTTCGTTAATTCCGCGAACCGCGCCGAATGAGACCGTAACAGCGGGCCAAATACGAGCGCAACTATGAATGCATATTCATCCGCAGTCTGGATGTTACTCACTAATTAAACACGTGTTATAATTTCGAAGCAGTTTCGTTGGACGTGTATTAGATTCGAAATGAATCCGCTTGCATCGAAACAATCTTTAGTTCTCGGCTTTTATCGGTAAACTATACGTTCCGTGAAACTTCAATTAAAAATCAGCATCCCGATCGATGCACGCGACTGCAACGCGGGGTCGCGACATAGCGGATACTATAAATGCCCCCCCCCCCCCCCCGGTAAAAGCGAAAGAGTGCCGACCTACATATAAATTCACGAAAAGATTTACGATGACGTCGGAGTGTAGCGGCGCAGATAGAGGACAGTGCAGCTGGTCCCACCGTGTCCCGAAAAATATAATAATAACGGAACGACGTCTGCTTGAAACGAAACTCTAACCGGACGAACCGACGTGACCAGGAAACAAAAATTAATGTATCACCGTGAACCAGTGCACGGAGTGCTCCACTATTCGACAGCTAAATTGTCTCGCTTTATTCTTTCACATGCATGAGAAGAAACTTACATTTCTCAGAGAAAAGTGCTCGATTTCTCCTTCTAGAATGGAAGCTGGATAAAATGTTTCAACGTTTCCACATTGTTTTTCGACAATTTGAACGTCCACGTACGTGGAAAGCCAACTAAACTCTCTGGGGAGATAAAGACCGTTCTTGAGCATCTAGTGTACTCTTACGACATCAAAGGTAGCGAAATTAATGGTCGACTTTGATTGATAACAAATTCATACAATTCAAAATGAAATATCGGAAGTCTGACTGTTGGACTTGCGTAGTTGTTCAACCACTGTTCCATCATCTCCACGATTTTCGATATAATAATAGTTTGAATCAGGAGAAAATAAATTGAGAAAATTCAAAGAAATACAGAACCGATATTTTTGCCAAGAAGTCGAGTCTTTCATGTGAGCCGTTGAAAACACATAATGCACGACGCCACGCATTTCCCGGACAAACGCATCGCATGAAAATGCTCCAACTACTTACTTTCATTACGGCGTTAAAACGGCCACCTGGCACGCTCTCGCCGCGTAGAAAATATTCTACGAGGGCGGCGGAGAAAAAAGAGGAGAAAATTCTGAATAAGGACGGCGGACACTAATAACCGGGCAAATTGGATGAGGAATTACGCGAGCATAAACTACGGTCGTTGGCGGGGAACGATTAGACGACGACAGTATGGAAAATGACCGACAATGGAGGGAATTGCGAGGCTGGGAGGTCTGCTTCTTATTATCTGCACTTTGCCCGGCCCGACATTCTTTGCGTAATTAATTTATTCGTTCTACTTGGGGAACGGTGTCTAACGCGGAGAGGAAATTCAAAGAGAAATTAAAATCGTTTCGGTGCTGCCGCGCCGCGAGCGAAGAAAATAAGCCGACGGCCTCGCTCTGTAGCGCGATATAACGTCTCCGGTAAAGATTTCGAAGGGAAAAAAAAAGGGGCGAAAGGAAGGAAAGAATTTCTGCAAACTCATGATCCGCGTAACCGTAAAAGCTTAGAACTGCCGGAGGACCGATAAAAGCGAATTACCAATCAACGTTCGCCGGCGCGCCGTTTCTCCGAGATCACCCTCGCGGAACTTTCTTTTCGAATAAGAAAGTTCTAAAAAGAATATTCGAAACTGCGCGGCGAAGATCGGCGCACTCTTGCCGGAGAGTATTGGAGTCCTTGATCGTGCATCGCCATTAAATCATCCCTGTAATGGAGACGTCGAGCCAGTCGCCCGGGGTTTCCCGAAGGATTGCAGAAACAGCTGGCCGATGGGAACTCAAACTTTGGAAATTCTCGACGGACGGTCGACGACATCATTCGTTAAGAACGACAAGCCGAATGTCGGCTTGAACGCGCATTGGCGACAGCGCTAACCGAAAGCTTGAACTCGTTGCATGTTCAGTCTGTTCTACGCTTACAATCGCTTGAGCATTTTGACAGGCGACGGTATTGTCTCAGTTGATTGCTAGATTTATATCATTTCTAGGGTAACCGAAGCTAGGAAAATTGGAACTGTGATTAATATGTAATGTCATTGATACATATACTGTATGTTAATATTTCTCTAAACTTTGCAACACGAACTTTCTGAAGCAAACATGATCGAATTTATATCACGCGAAAATTAAAGGCGGGAAGTTCGAAAGAATTTTACACGTGTATCTATTTTGGAACAAGTCTTCAAATTATGGTAAAATTATGAAGATGCTGCGTATACAGTTCATCTCAGTTATCATAAATGAAGATCGTATTGTTATGCGGTACCCCAAACATTTACCGTGAGTCACCGATTAGGCTGACCTGTGTGTCACTTTTGCCAAAACACTGCGTCACCGAAAGCATGGATCATGCTTTACCCCTTTTCAGCCTAGAAACTGTATCGGGTCTAGGTGGCCAAAATTCGGTGACTCCTATTGTGCGAGGGTATAAAAATGCATGCTTCGCCATGCTCGAGGCTCAGTTTATAATAAAGCTCTTTGTAAAATCCCGTTTGTGGCTTATTCCAATTAAAAATTCTGACCGTCCAGCAGGGAAGACAATGGAGTCTCGAGAAATCCTTTCCCTTCTCCTCACGGCATAACAGTATAAAGCGAAATAACATATAACTGATCGCTGTTGTTCTCCACGTCTATTCACAGAACATCGATTGTATCTATATGTAATGAAAACTTGTTTTTGTGGCGCATCTTTCAGAAAACTTCGAACATTTGCGAGCACTGAAATCAATATACAAAATACGAGAAGCGGCAAAGGAGAACGAAAAGTTCTAACTTTTCAGAAAGGAGGTTGGAAAGAATTAATTAAAAAGATCGAGTTTTCCTTTCTAATATTCCATTCTTCGCCTCTGTTCTTATCCAAACAAATTGGTCGAAACAAGGAGATTGTTAAGGCAACCTCCCAGTCTCTTCTCTAGAAAAAAATTCCTATAACAATCTCGTTGTTTCCGGGCGACTAAATAAGAAAGTTGCGCCGCGGCAACGGCGACGTTCATTATATTTAATAGATTGGTTGATTCGAAGATAATACTTTATTGTTCACGAATCTGTTTTCTACAACGGTTTCACAATAAAGCTCGGCCGAGCCGAAGGAAAAATGGAGGAGCTCCGGCGTTCGAACCGGCACCTGATTAAAGTGCTTCGATGGTGAAGCGACGCTCGTGACATTATCGTCGCGACGCATTTACAGGCACAAACGCGCGTCACTAAACCGTTTAATGCGAAACTCGCGAACGATCGTTTAAGCAGTGGACGAGGGATTTTAGCACGCTGCATCCTGTTAATATACAGCTCGGGACGTCTCGATTTTATCATCTTGATAGCGCCTCGAACACGATGGTCAAACACGCTGGTCTGATAATGCCATCCCTTCTATCCTATTTGCGTCATTAATCATCATCCGAGGAGAAATGCGCATTTCAGGAAGTTATGCAAAATTAGTCTGACATATGGGATAGCAAATTGCGACGGTTAATTAGCGGTTTGGCTACTACACAATCACCGTGAAATCAAAGTAATCTACTTAGCGACGGAGTAGCTGAACAATTTAAATTTCGCCTGCTAACACTGAAACGCTTAAGAAATCTTGAAAACGCGAATGAAATGCAATTTTTAATACAACACGATATAGCTTTCTTCAGTGTTTATCCAGTTAACCTTCGCGACTTCATTGTAAAAAATTTGTCGCAAATTACAGCTACTTTTTATGCATGACTAATAAAAGTATACATGACGGAAAAGTGATAACACAAAATATCACCATTTTTTCATGACGAGTGTACTCGTCAAAAACAGCTAACTGATTAACTGCTAATACAGTCAAGGTTGAATGCCATTGCGTTTAAATGTTAAATGTAAGTCACAGTCTTAGTGGTGCTTAACTCCGTTTATGATAGCGAAAGTTATAACTTCGTTTATGATGGTAAGTTCTCATTACTACGCAAATCGCAGCTATTTATTATGGGCTATAATGACGCGATAAAATAGTCATGGTAATAACAGAACCCTTTGCTTACTTGTTAGAAGAACGTCTTATTTCACGACAAATAATCATAAAAGAATAAAAAATCCTCAGCGAAACGAGGGGACGCATTGTTCAACGAACGTTAACAACCTCGTTAACGAACGACAAACATTGGTTTAATCGTTACATCGACAGGTTAGTCTTCGACACTGAGCAAATAAATTAATCATACAATTAATTATTGACTCTGTCACTGGAAATCGGATTCCGTTTAAACGTGCAACGCGTTCGGTTAATATTGACTCCGCGTTATCGGGAGAGCCGACACAAGTTCGATTTAATAATAGAACGCTGCGTTTTCCGTTTCGACGCTCTCACGGACCTTACCTGGGACCTTCCCGAAACGCCGCCGCGCCGGCTAATTACTTCCTGGCTACCTATTTCCGTCGGTCGGACCCGCCACGGTTGTCCTCGTTATTATTTCAACGATTCCCGTCGCCTAATATTAGAACGCACCGTAAATCCTGCGAAAGGATCGTCTTCGGAGCTCATTAGACTCCGTATCGTTCGCGTGGAATAAATTATGCAGGCTCCTACAAATTACACACCAGCCCGTGCCACCGGCGAGCTTAATTGATACAAACAAAAGGAGGCGACACGTGCACCGGTCGCCGCGCCGTACAGGTGTGCCGTGTTGTGCTCGAGTTCGCCACACGTACAGGCCGGGCTTACGAAACAGATTTTAGCGAAGCATCGTGACACGCGAATCTATCTCCGTCACGTGACGGTCGGAAATATCGATAGAGCGTAGCGTGACGGTCGCGAATCGCGATGGAAACAGGAAAAAAGAGAGTGCCGTCAAATTCGTAATAGCGCCGATGTACCCGGTTAAAAACGTCCCGCGACGACCGGCCGGCTCGTTAATCCGCGTGGAGAGGCTTTTACACAGCTGGCTCAGTCAATGTTTCATGGAGTACAATAGCGTGCCCCATAATAATCGCGCGACAACGATTGTTCGGTGTAAGAAACGACCTCACCGCTCTTGATTTAGGCCGATCGGTTCGACGACTAGCTTCTACTTGAGATAACATGTTAGAAGAAACGCCTGCACTATTTTTTAATATAAAAATTCAGCCCCGAGAGCTGACAAATGTTATTTCGTTTGTTTCCGTGAAAACTTGGAAATAAAATATCGCTGTTATTTACCACAATCTTTTAAACAAAAATTTGCACGATAAAAGACGATAAATTTCGCACGCGCGATCTATTTCGCGTACATTTAAGGTGCGTCGATTTCGGTATAAATATTTTCCGTTTAGTTGAGTCACATTAATTCTATCTTCGCAAAGAGGTAACTTAGACAATAATCATTTCGATCGACGCATATTGTATAATCCTGTGGTTTGTTACACGTCATGTTTATTTCATTGTACTCCCTTCGATCGTAAAGAAATATTTTAAATATTTGAAACAGGAGATGATGATATTTTAACTGGCCATTAAATTATGAGAACGAAAATATTCGATTTTATGGATCATAAAGTACGGAATTCATGTACATCCCACGCATTGCGCTCTTGAGTTAGCGACCCGGGAATAACTTCAAGGAGCATTCTCACCGAAATCTCTGACAGTTGAGATAGTCTCTCAGCGAACAGTTCAGCGATTCAATTAGACACAGCGTCATTCAGAACCCTCAGTCACTCAGTGTCAATCAGGACACTGTTGTCAACGATCAGCACAGTATCATTCAGGACGATCATTCACTCAACGTCAACCAGGACAGTCTCGTCAAGACAATTAACATATAACGATTTATTCTTGCGAAGCTAATTAAATTCCACAAGAAGTCCCCGATACTTTAATTGGGCGATCGAGTTAATAAGCTGCCGCAGTCGAGAGGTCCATTGCCATTTTTCAGACATCTATTAGCATACTTTGAGAGCTTGGATGTTGCTAGAAGACGAGAGTCTGTTTTGGGGAGAAACTAAACCGTTCGAATGGTAAAAGACGACACTGATTTCCAAGGAAACGTCGTTAAATATTCTTTTGATTGAATACATATCAGAGCTAATCAGTTCGAGTTTCGAACAAAAGCTTCGAATAACAAAAGTTGGCATAGATTATTCTATTTGTTTTTGTGAAAGCGAAATTACTTAAGAATGAAATAATGTCATTGCTTAGAGACATTTAACGGAAAAATATGTACAGTATAAAATACTTATAAATATATCCAAAAATGTTTATAGTTACCATATATTTGTTGAAATTCTTTTATTTTGATACAAATGTTGGTAACTACAATAGGAACCTAAATGAGTTAGTATCGTTCTTTCACGAGCTCATCTATTTCGTCTCTGTCCTCTATTCGTGCCATGTTCCATTAAATTTAATCTAATTAGAAACGTTTATAATTATGCCGTGAACAGTAGATAAGAATTAATCTCCTAATTAATTAAAAGAGAAATGGTGTTCCAAAAACCTTTTACTTCAAACAAAACGTAAGGCATCACGCAAGAATCGTATAAAATAAAAGTTATTAGACTACTCTCTTCTCTACATTCAACTATCCGAGAAAACAAAAATTTTATATTTTACACAAGATTTTAAAAATCGACTTTTGGCCAGATTCGGGGTCGAATGCTCCATTGTGCGGCGGCGTCAATTACGCAGACTTTCGTAACAACATGACATTCAAAATTTCAGATTATCGAAATGGATATTATTTTGCAGCTTCTCTAATGAATTTCGATATAAAACCAGTGACAGTCTCCTCTAGCGGAGAATCGCGATTCTCTACGATTAATCGTATCGTAGAGAACCAATCGCGCGAGTAAATCCCTCACGGAATTTCCGTCGCGATTTCCAGGGAGCCCCGGATAAAAGTACCGGCGAAAACAGCCGTGATGGCCGGAATACGAATAACTGCCCTGCCCGAAATTCGACACGTTTACGACATTTTTACGACCCTTCAATCCGAAATTTCCTGCCCCCGGACCCTCGAGCCAGCGCGCACTTTCAGCCCAGTCCCAATCATGGAACCGTTATCTTCGTTCATGGGAAAAGTTTGCATCCCGCGCGTCAACCTTTCCGCAAACTTCTATTTTAACCCGGGAAATTGCTCGCGGCTACGACGGCCCGAGGATGTTGTTTCTTCCCTCGTGGCGTAGTGAATCGTTCAGGGTGACGGGCATAAATTAAATAGAAGGGTTATCGAGGAATCGTGACCGCTTTCGGCAAGCCTTCCTCGTTCGGGTTCGTGGAAGACCGCTTTATGTCGCGTGTTGGCCTAAGAGTTATTGCCAGGAATAGGAGTCGCTAATGGAGGCGGGTTTAAGAATAATATCCTTGGAGACCCGCTGCTTTTATTCTTGCATGGTTTCCGTGTGTGATAAAGTGATTGCTTCGAGAAAAGACGTAACACACACCTGGATTTTCGTACACATGATTCGAAAATATTTGTCAATGACATTTCATTTATTATATTTACTCTTTGCCCTCTTATGTCAGGTTATAGAGGACATGGCGGAACTTAATAATTATGGTAATTTTAAAATTAACACCTTTTGTTTCATAAAATACAATACGACTTTTCATCAAATTTGATCAAAACTAATTGTTACCAAGGCTTTATTAATGCATATCTTGTTTAACACTGAACCTACTGTTCCAGTCATAATGAACCATACCACATTTTCATTTTAAAGTTCTTGTATTTATAAAGACTCTTTTATAGTAAGTCATTGTATCCGTATCATAAGTATATATTACAATAAAATTAGTGAAAAATCTAAATACATCCAGTTTTGTCGTCGTCATGAAGGGCGCTGAATTTTCCACGAAACGATTAAGCAAACACCTCCCGACTCTCGTCATTGTCCCACTCCTCCGTGGTTGCAATTTTCGATTAGGAACAGACATATGTGCTTGCGATTTGTTTGGTTGTGTTTGTGTACGTGCATTATTTACGTGACCGCGATGACATTACGACGACGTTACAGACGAGCGAGACACACGAAGGAAGCGTAGAACCATCAAGACAAAGTGAAACAGTCGCTACTGCATTGAATTTAGATTCTTCCAATGAACACATGATTATTTGTAACTATTAATTACTAACTAGCATCTTGATTATCTTTTTATTGTATTATGTAGCAAACGTACTGTATTGGACACATTTTTTATATTTATGTTGCGTCACATGATTTTTTAACCCTCTTAGTACCGACCAAAGGAGTCTGTATCTGAGCGAAATGTTTGAAACTTGTTTGACGAAGTTTAATAAAGTTTCGGAAAGAAATTCCAAGGATTTTGAAAAGCCTGATAAATAACAAATTCAAAAAGGGAGAAAAAATAAGAAATGAAATTGTTGTTTAATCAAAATATTAAGAAAAATTATCTTTCCAACAATAGCCAACAACGATATATCGTTGTTGGGTACTAAGAGGGTTAAATGGTTTTCATTCACGTTTTAACCACTTAGTTGCGTCGATATATTTAAAGATAAATTTTATTACGCGTTTTATTGATCATACTCAGTGTAGTTCTTTTGATAATTGTTCTAGAGTTATCCTAAAACGTGCGTTATAAATTTATAAATACGTTATATATAATATAAATATGTTAGAAAAACTATTTTTATTATAAGATATAAAATTACCATTTCTTTATGACTGATATACACGTCGTACGCATCTAACAGGTTAACTATATGTTCAATATTTATGACGTTCGCAAGCTTGCAATGTATTATCCCAGTACAGGAATTTTACGAATATCTTACGCCCACGTTAACGTGCAATGTTAAGGATCTGAAGATAATATCGGGAAACAAGAAAATGAAACACTACTCATAAACTAAATGACCCAAGAGGCAAGGAGCGAGAGGAATCGGTCGCCCGCTCCACCTACTCTCTTCCAAGAGACGTGATTAGGTGGTGCGGGCGACCAATCCCCCTTGCTCCTCGCGTCGATTAGTTTATTGGTCTTCTCGTTTAACTATAGAAGTGGTTTCGGGAGGTCGTAGAAAAGTGAGGAATACGGGCGTGCATGTCAAGAGGAACGTGATGAATACCCCGCCTTGCTACTCCGTTAGAACGACCGACTTCTTTTTGACTTTGACATAACCATACTGTAACCTTTGTCGAAATATATACAATATGAACGCAGAGTAACAGAACCACAAAGATAAAAGTTCAATATGAAACGAGAGATCGCATTAACCCCTTACACTATAATAACGAGTCAGACTCGTGATACAAATTTCATGCGAGATCTACTAAATATGAACGTTATTAATTTCTTTTACATCGGAATGAAGATAAATTCTTCTCTTATCAAAGTCTGCAAACAAAAGTACATAAAGACAATAAAAGAAATAAAAATTATCTGGTCCTATTATTAACCCTTTGGCTACGGCAGACTTTGACACGCATCGGCCGTACGGTACGATACCAATTCACTCGCGACGTCCACTGGATACGGCGAAGTTTTTCGTTAGACACGCATTTCTGAAGAATTATATTAAAATATTCAAAACACCGAATTCTATTATATTAGATCAATATTACTTGAAGTGAATATTAATTTTAAGTTTTTTTTATAATATTTAATAATGAAATTTAATAATAAACAGGCGAAACTGGCGAAATTTGATCTGGACGCCTATTGGCGCCTACAGTACCAGGAAGCCAACATGTGTCGGGCGCCAATAGGCGCCAACAAAGGGTTAAAAATATTAAGGACAAATAAGTACTAATCAACGCAGCGCGAAAGTAATCGTACTGCAAGAGGTTAAGATCCCAGGACCACATAAAACACACAATTGACGCAATGTTAAAGTAAACACAGAATAAGAAGAAGAAGAAGAAGAAGAATTCTGTTGTAATACATTCTTGTATAACTTATTAACACACCCATGGTAATTACAGAGGTAACGTTCTCGTTCTTCCGCATTTTTGCGCAATAAATATATAACCATTAATATAGCAGCATAAAAGCGAGCCAGAATGAATGGAAAACGTTCTTTTTCAACGGAGCTTAAATAAATTCCCGTGAACCGACGCACTAAACCGTGAAACGAGGATGTTTAAACACAAATGATGCGAAAATCGGCTTCCGTGGAAGCCAAAGTAAATTTCGCAGGATCCGCACCAGTTACAGCCGGAACAGAAAAAGAACGCATCACCTGGCAACTTAATAAGAACAAACGGTGCCGTAAAAAGCGCGATCACGAGGGTATTTCTCTTTAATGAAACGGCATAAATCTATCGGGGAATCGCGTTGCCGCGATTGAAACTTAGACGCTAATCTAAACGAGAGACGTCCATTGACCCTGTTATCAATATTTGATCAACGGATTATGTAGTTCTAAGTAAATACAATGAACTTTCCGCGTGGTAGGGGCGAAAGCTTGACAGCGTAGTTTAGAATTGCAGAGAACGTTTAATCGACGCGGGATATGTTTTAAATCCTGGAAACACTCTTTCCGCGGAGCGGTGTGTTAATTGAAGACGGCGTGCAGCAGTGTTTACACTGGTCGCACTAATTGAAATTCCCTGCATTTAAACGACCTAAGTATTGATCGGAAGGCGAGATCCAATATTTGCTGAACTTCGGGCCGGACGCTAAATAAACACCGGTTACACGCAAAAAAGAGCGCCCGGAGCGGAGCCGTTTGACAATCGTGTGTGTCCGAGGGACAGTCATAAACGTCCTGGAACGGAAGTGGGTCACGCGCTATCTCGGGAATCGTGTCCGTCACTCGAAGAATTACTCAAATTGCTTTAATTAACTAATCCTGTTTTCGTTCTGCACACGTATCCGGAGGACTACCGGGACCCGTCTCGTCGTTTGCTCGATAACCAACCCCATGAACAATTGCCAGCTTCCCTGTCCGATGAATCCTGAATGTCCGCCGAGCTTCCTGTTCGAATCGGCTCCCGCGTACTTTTAATCGTATCGGCTTCGTAATTGAATTTCCGGATCGGACGACGCGGAAAAGCGACCAAACAGAGAGGGCGAAAAAAGAATAACCGTAGAAAGCGAACGAGAGACGGAGACGGAGAAAGTGGGAGTCAGAGAAACTGTGCCTACCAACTTCGTAGAGCTTATCGATTCCGGGAACAATAAATAAAACTTGGTCTTAAATTAACCATAATTAAACTATGCTCGGTTTTTGCCACCACCGCGGAGTCGCCGAGAAAATAGGAGCTCCGCGCAGAGCGAAGCTGCGAGTAATACCAGCTTTTAATTACTCGCGCGGAAGCTCGGTTGCGCGAATACCAAAGAAGTTTGTACCTGGATACAGGTTTCATTAACCGCGGAAAGATAACGGCCGACAATCATGCTTTTTATCGGAACAAAAGGCCCGTAATTAACTGCGTAATGTTCCATTCTACCTGGGAACGACTAAAACGGCGTGGTTAAAAGCTGTCGAATGAATTACGCTGACGTGTCTTAAGATAATGAAGAAAAGAATACATATCGGGTGTTAAGGAACGCCGTGCTTGAATCGTGGCAGACGTAACATGATCGAGACGTTAATCATTCGTTAGTTGATCTATGTTCTTTCGTCGAATCTCTCGAGTAGCCTCGATAAGATTATTCACAGTGACAGAAATTGGTAGATAACAATTTTTTTTTATTTTAAATAATTTGTTCAATAGGATGGTCTTTGACTACAGGAATAAAATATACTGTTATAGATTTGTATGGCCTTACCTCCCTTTCCTTAAAAGAAGACACTTGGGTAAAGAATAAAGTGCCCAAAAGTTAGAAGCAATCGGAGAACATATTCGAAAAAGTTCAAATGTCATAATTTAGGGCCAGAAAATGTCGAGAAAATGGAAGTCGAAAAATAAAAGAATACATAAATCGATGAACAGAATGTGCAGGATAAAATGGAAGAAACGAGCTTAGGATCGTTTTCTCTTTTCTGTAAGTAGCACTAGAGAATGTTGTGTATCAAAGGTTGCAACAACGCAGAAAACCTGAGGAATGAGTTATTGCAGCTTGCGTTGGCATAAATCCAGATACGATAAAACATGCACGTGATTCAGCGATACAAAGGCTGCAACTTTACATCGATCTGGAAGGTCAATCCTTCGAGCATCGCCAACGTAAGAAAATTTATTCTACTATAGTAATCGACCCCGAATGATCTTAATCGATCGAATTAACTATCGCAGAGCAATGAACAAGAATTCCATTGCACTGAAAAGGATGTCACCTACGCGTCTACCTACGACAGAAGCGTGGGTACAGCACGTTCTAGGCACGCTTGGAAGGTTTCTAAAAAGATCTTGCCTATCTGACGGTAATTAAATGTACGAGTAACTGGTTTAAAAATACCGTGAAAGAATACCAGCAACAGAGATTTCATTAATGAAAAACTTAACACGCCATTTGTTAAATAAAGATGGGGAGAAGCGTGACAAGGTGTGAAAACATTCTACGAGAAGTTTTTTCCTTAGTAGGTCAAACATTGCAGAAGACCTTACAACCCACGATTTTGCTTTGAATGTTTTCTTGAATAAAGGGTGCTAAATAAAGACTATTAATATGCGAGGAAATCAATTGTTTGTACGCACTATAGAAAACGTTTTAAAGAGCCTTATACATCTTTGCTTTTATTGGGTTGTAAAATCCTCTACAGCACTTAGCCGCAAACAATTATACATTCAAGTCAGATAACAAGCAGTTCAAAATTGCACATGGAAATATCCGACTTTTAATGCGAAAATCTGGAATATAATCTTTTAATTTGCATCTTTTAATTTAGATACTTAATTTCAGTTTCGGTTCAAATTTATTTGTCTTATTCTACAATACCATGGGAAAACAGAAATAACGACGCATTGTATATGGAGAACGTGAGCAATTGAAAAATTGCATTTCTAACGTAACGGTAATTGCTGTGTTACCATTTATTTGAAAAAAAGGTGTTCGCTTAAAATTAAAAATCAGATGTTTCATAATGCAGTAGGCTAACACAGTCAATCCCCTTATAATATAATCTTTTCTGTGCTGCGTCAAAACGCTATCTAAACGATATCTACCTAAATAGATAAACGATCCTGTCTCACGTTCAAGTTACCGAGGATTCTTACATCTTTCAATACCTCTCGTTTGTTTCCTATTTCGATTAAATTTCTAGTATAAAGTGTGAAGTAAATTAAGTTATATTATTATTTAAAATATTTTCGCCATTTTTGATTACAAGGTCAATGAGAAAATATTAAACGCGTCAAAATGACGCGTCTCGTGAACTTGTAGATATTGTTACACAATATGCGTACAACTGAAATTATAATTTATGACCGCTATTGTACACGTGGGAAATGGCTTTGCTAGACTCACCAGAAAGTATACAGCAAACGGCATGACGAGCACGGCGACGAGCAAATCGGCGACAGCTAGGCTGACGATGAAGTAATTGGTGACGGTCTGCAGGGCCCTCTCACGCACCACCGCGAGTATGACGAGCACGTTACCGAACAGCGTTAAACACGGCACGATCACCAGGATGAGGGCCCACCAGCTATTGGCGTCCGTTTTCTCGTCATCGGCGGACCCGCACTCGCCGACCGTGATAACCCCCGCCGCGGTTCCCGCGACGATCGACGACGTACAGTTCACAGTCCCGTTCAGGCTTAGGTTGCCACTTCCGGCGTAGTAGGTCAGGTTCACGAATTCGTTCAGCTGGTTGAAATAGCCGTTCAGGTCCTCGAAGTCGAACAGACCGGTGTAGTTGTCGGTGCCGAGGGTCGTCGACGAGTATCCCGACGACGACGAAGAGGACGAGGACGATGATGACCCGGTGAACCACGAATCGCTGAACGTCGAGCCGATCGTCGTCGAGTCGTTGTACCAGGCCAGCTGCTCAATGCCGCTGCTCGGGCCGTCCCCGTCGTTCCTCGAGAGGATACCCTCGTCGTCGTTCAGGATGGTCACGTCCGCGTTGAATAGTTCGTCCGGATGTCGCGGATCCTCCGACGACAAGTTCCTCGCGATGGATCCGAGCAGGGACCCGTTCCCCCTCGCCTCCATTTCGATCTACTTCGGATCCCGCGCGACTGGAGGCCAATTACGAGATCTTCAAGCGTCCTGGCTGGAGATTCGTTTCTGCGACTTTGTCGGACATCTTCTGGCTGTTATCTTCTACTTTTCTATTGCTCTTTATGTCTCTTGGTCACTCTATATGTTTGCCTCCTCTCTTTCTCTCCTTCTCTCTTTCTCTCTTTCTCTCTTTCTCTCTTTCTCTCTTTCTCTCTTTCTCGCTCTCTTGCTCTTTCTCTGTCACTTTCTCTCGCTCTCTGCAAGCGGTGCTCACCACGACAAGGCTCTTCTCAATCCTCTGTGTACGCAAGAAACGAGGTGCTGCCTCCTGTCCTGTCTGCCCTCCCGCCGATCGCGCCGACCTCCTCCCCTGGCTTAAACGCGTATCATTGAAATCCCCCGCCGAGAATCTCTGTAATGGGAAAAAGGTTCATGGTCAATGCGATTGCTTCTCTATCCTATAAATCCCTGCGTATTTCTACGGACCGCAGGACTAACTGTACCCTGTGAAACGGGGGCGCGAACGCCGAACATTTTCATATACCTGAACCCCTTCGCAGCGTCAGATTCTTCATCCTTCGCAGACGAAGACTTTTCAAGGACGAGAATATTTTCATAAGAGAACAACATTATGTATCAAAGATTCAAATATGTAGCCCTCCAAATTGTAATATTTAGGGAAAATCTGATGGGTCCGAGATTTGGAAGCGTAACTGTATTTCGTTATTTTAAAAATATTGTTAAATGTTCTTCTTTGAAAGACAATGTCATAGATGAATAATGATGAACTTTATGCATTATTTCTAAACATGGAGGAGAATTTTTTAAATTTATTCTCCTCTTTTAAATAGAAAAAAAATTCAATTTTGTTGTTATCGATATTTAACAATTACAATAAATCTAAACATGCAATAAACGTCAATTTTCTCTTTCGTGTAGGAATTTATTAACCACGGAAAATTAACGTAACTGTGAATAAAATCGTAGTGCAAGGAGTCATCTATTTTACTGGATTCTTTGATGTCCGTAATTGCGAAGAATAGAATGTTATCCAATTTACAGTAATATTAGTTTGTTAACCTTTTTTGTAACTTATTCTTAACATTATCTATCAAAAAACAAACTAATCTTGCCTGTAGTCCTATATAATGAATATACCGTTCAATGAATATCATTAAACTCTATTCATCATTCAGATCGCTGACATAATTATAAAATATTATTCTAAAAATCAACACATACCCTGCAGTTTTATTTACATGTTCTAAGCTGTAACCAAACGCGTTTAATCCAGTTTGCCAAAGCAATTTGCAACCCTATACCGAGAGCCGCACTGAAAAATTATGCGGTTAGCAACAGTCAAAAGCGCGTTAGTCTGAGTGGCATATTGAATATTAAAGCAACGAATGCGCGAGTCCGAATTAACGGAGTTACCCGAGATTTACGGTGAACAACAAACCCGCGATAGCCTAAAACGATATTTCACGTGTTCCAAACTTTTTCCGTTCAATTATTCCGAAACAATGTAGAGCTACTTCTGTTCCTTTCGTTTCACCGTTGGAGTAGAATTTCCGCACTCACCGCACTCGATTCGCAGGTTGCTCGGATAAATATGCGGAGGGTCTGTGTGTATGTCCGTACTAGCGTTTCAACGACACATAAGTATGGGGATATGGTTCGGACTGCTAATAGGATGTTTAAGCGGAATTGAGGCTCCTTTGTGCATTCATACGTGTACGAATGACAGGGATGGAACGAGAATAGATCATTCGAACAACCGAATCTAATGAAAGGAATATACGGAATCAAATCGGTGTGGCGCGTTACGTTTGACAGCAAATATTTGAGACAATTTGGTAGCTTATACGATTCACAAAAGGCAGATCGACAATGTTCGAATAATCGCGAGCGGAACAACAGAATATAAAATGTTCGCCAAATAGCAAACCAGAAAAAAATGCAATTTACATTTCACTGCATACAGTTCGTGCCCATTCCTTTGCTACACCTAATACAAACTTCATTAATTCGTATGTCACGATCAATTTTCAAACAACATTCGCAGGCAGTCGAACGTTCATCGTGAATAGTGCACAGGGATTAATCCCTTACGCTATCGCTCCTTTCATGCTGTGACGATTAGCACTTATTCGTACTTCATAATTTTCCTAATAGGACCAAACAATTTTCACTTCCTGTATTGTCTTTATTTACCTTCCTTTCTATACTTTGGTAACATATGAATGAATTTTTACTTCAATGTAGAAGAAATTTATAATATTCATATTTAGTAGAACTCGCATAAAATCTTCACCGCGAGTATGACTCGTTGTTGTAGTGCAAGGGATTAAAGGACCAAGAAAGGAGGATCTTTTCGATATCGGCTCGAGAGTATCGAGTTGGATTAATGTAGAACACTCGATTATTCATCGGAGTATCACATACTTTAAAGCGAGAACGTTACCGAAACGAACGTTGTGATTTAGTCTGTTCAGAAGCTGAATCTTAGGTCCCATGAATCACGGAAACGAATGTCGCCGAGCAATCTCAGAATTAAAAGAAAAGCCACGGCCGCTGTAACCCGGTCGGTATAAAAGTTCTGGCTTTCGGTGTCTTCGTAGTAATAGGTTCGGATACACGCGAGCTGGAGGGGTGGATTGACAGATGGACAAGCATTACCGTCTTTCTCTTCGCCTTCCGGCGCAGGCATGCTACCGTATAGGAGAGGTAAAGAGAAAAGAGAGAGGAAGAGGAAAGGGAAGATCTCAAGACTGTTGGAACGCGGCATCATCCTGGAGGGACCCTCTTAAGAACAGAAATCATCTCCTTATCCCTCGGGATCATCCATCCCTGCCGATTCCCCTGTTCTACATACACTTAGCCGACCGGCTCAAGTGTATCATGGCCCGCTATCTTTCAAACTATAAATTTCTCGGTGGAAGGTGTCGCCGGCTGCGAATTTCGCGGGATATATGAGCGTAATGGCACTCAAAAGCGTTAGGAAAATGAGGTAAAACGAGAGCCACCGAGTACGCCACTTTTAAACTTTCAAGCACCTTGACACTAGGGAGACCGTATGCATATATACCCGGTGACCGAGGAGTTTCGGACGATTTTTCAGACGACGAAACTGTACCAAACCCCGCGTATCCGCTGCGAGGATCTTTCAGTGTCTGCCTTAGACGCTGAATATTCGCCGTGAATGATTGCTCACGTATTCAAAACGATTCCGGTTTTCAACCGAGAACTGGCTGACAGATATGCGCGAAATCTTGTTGGAATATTTTTAAACAGAATCACAGCGAAGCTTCCAGATGTTCTGCGAACTGATTTACTCGAAAGTTTACTTCATACCGAATGTAATCATTTTCTTTTCTCTCGCTACCTATTTTACCTTTGCTAGAAGGACATTTTCCGTATATATTTGCAGCCGATTTGAAAATAACTTTTCTTACAATGAAAGCATCTTTAAATTAATGCATTAGCCGGTAACGAATTTTGCACTCACTTTCCTAGTTTTTAAATCGCGGTCGTCGGTAGAACGGTTAGAAGAACAATCAAAAATTGTGATAGCACTCTTAATGTGTTTATATCAAAGAGAAAACGAATTCATATACTAAAATTGTAGGAAAAAGAATGTCATTCTATCTCTTGGAATTGAGACAAAAGATTTGCACGTTGCCTGAATCTTTCTAGTCTGTATGAATCGTGATCGATGAATAAATGGGAAGTTGCTTTTGCAATTAACCTCTTAGGTACGACCCACCACTATAGTGGATGTTTCGTGCTTTACTCAATTGTTTTATTAATTATTAAAGTAAACGATTATAGTGAAAGTGTGTATGTACAATACACTAAGAAAAGAATATATGTAATTAATACTATATATAGCTGTACGGAAAAAATATATATTAAAAAGAAATGGTAATTTAGTTATAAAAAACTTTATTTGCGCAAAATCCAGCCGGATCTAAGAGGTTAACTACAGCGCAAATGCTCTCGAGACTAATGTTATCCTGCATCCTAGAACAAGATTGACTAAAGCCGGAAATTATTTAGAATTTGAACGCAGGCTTCTTGGCCTTCTTAGCGACACAGCGAAACAGCTCTAGCCATCAACATTTCGGAGCATTCCTTACAGAATGCGTTCAGGAGAACCGATGCTAGTCGCTGATAAATAGCTCAAAGCTGCCGTCGCATCGCGCAAGCGACTCGTAAAATATGAGTCGCATTACGACGTAATAATGAACGGTGCTCAATTTTGACAGCGTAACTGATGCAATATTTACGTGGAAGACGTCGTCGGAGAACCGGAAGACCTCCGGACAGGAAACGAGACATAGCGCCGCTTTCTACGTCCGCGTTTCCCTCACCCCGTTGATCCCTTTTTAAATCGCCCTGGTTCTCAGGCTTTTTAAAATTTCTCCATGTTTCAGCACGCGTCGTTCCCGTGCTCTCCTCCGGTTCGTCTAAGAAATATTTTCTGCGTGAAAACGACTGCCACTCCGCGCGACTGTACTAAATGTCAACGGCGAGACAGCACGCCGGCTAAAACAAGTTTCGAGTGGAAAATTTTCTATCGTATTTTCGCTCGAGATATTTTGAAATGTTACGCGACGCGCCCCTCCACCCCTGCCGGAAATTTATCTATCTGTGTGTTTGCTTTATTAACGACCGATATGTCAGCCTCACGCGCAGACGAAATGTACAGGACCCTGCCGGATTACAGTATCGGAATATAATAAACACGTCGGCGTAAATTACCACCCCCCCCCCTCCCCCTCTTCCCCCATGGATTTAGTTTTAAACGATTAACGGCGACCGCAAGTAATCCGAGTTTTTCAGGTTGCCTCGCAGTTGAATTCGATCGAGTTTCGAGAATTTGTTATCATCGACGTAACGATGATTTAGATGGGACGTAATTTCTTTCTCCTGTCGATTGTGAAAACCATTATTTATTACTTAATGCTGGTGTTCTCGTTTCCTTATTAATCGCCGCCGTCCGTCGACTTTCAAAAGTTACAGCTTAAACGGCGACTGGCAGATCCGCGTGTAGATTCGTTATTTTGCATGATTAAATAGCGAGCAGCGCGCGCCGTCCTTTGAAAATTAATTATTAATCCATTGATTTCGCGAGAATCCCGGCGACCGTTGTTATATTTTTCAATCTCGGATCGCATTTTACGGTGCTTATAATTAATCGCGTCGGAATGAAACTGGTTTCCTTCGGGCGCCATTCTTTCACGAGTTCGGCCAGCATCGCGCTGATCTCTGAATATGTAAATATGCAAAGTAACGTTATAATACTGAGTGAAGAATGTAGTGTTGAAATTTTGTTCCCGAATGACTGGCCTGTTATTTCCCTCCGCATCAAAACGCGCCGCGTGCTTGCACTCTCTTTTTCTGTTTTTCCTCGTGGCGCGCATGCCATTACATGCATTATTCCCCGCACGTATGCAAACCAGAAGGACACACGGGTTCTAACGTTTCCACGCGATTTTGCCTTTTTACTAAAAGCGAAACCGCACGCCGACTAATGTACTGTAAATTTTCCATCAGTCACGTCGGTTTTACGCGTCCCGTTTCAGTACTATTCTATGCGACCGGATTAAAATCTCACGGCCGACGACAGTGGTAAATATTTCGGTATGCGATAGCGAAACAGTCACGCGCAACCCTGTCAAAAAGCTTCACGCACGAAATGTTTGTTCAACTACCCAGAACGAGATTAATTCGTCCCGTCCGGTTTTTACTTGCCTTGCGAAACGGCTGTTGTCAACTGTTACCGCTTTTTTCCAGGGGTAGTACAGTCCGCTGACTCTCCATTGCGGTGTAAACGCTAAACGCGTTTGGTCAGCGGAGATAGCGAAATTGTACCTTGACACGTTAACTGAATGAGGAATCAGTGAAATTGTGGACAATCGGAGCAATCGATTTGCAGAAACAATAATTGTTGGTGAAATTTAATACGCTACGAAACTGTACAGCTTCGATTTCAACTATCATTCTCCCTTGTTTCACCAATTTAATCTGTTTCTTGTTTCGACATTAACAGAATGCTTAAATTTAACATGATATGGAGGCAAATAATTTATGAGTTTCTTCGAGGAAAAATGAAGTACTGTAAGAAGATGAAAACTGTCAAATAGTACCTATGTTTCTGTATGCAAGAATTTGCATAAATGCTGTATGTGCTTGGATGTGAGTTTCGTTATATCGATTCTCAGCATCCGTCACTTCGGGAACGGTTAAAACGGTGCCCGATAGTTAACATGTAATACATATATTTTAAAACTTAGTAACTGTACAATGAAGGGACGCGTCGATGTGGTGTTGTCGCCGGTGGTAAAAAAAGGTCGTGTTTGTCGACGCGATGTGGAAGTATTGTGTTCGTGGTTACTTTGTAATAATAATGCCCTTCGCTCGCTCCCTTTCGGGCCTTTTATTTGGGAGCTGGTAGGAAGGTGGAAGGAGAAGTGGCAAGGGAAGCGGAAAGTGAAACTGTAAAATAGCAAGGAAGCATAAAAATAAAAATATGTATACGGAAAATGGTTGGGCCTTGATGGCTGAAGGTTTAGGGTTCGGATTGCTTTATGAGCTCAGATGTGCTTGTCGCTAGGATGGTCAAGGAATCGGGACCGGGCCCATAAAATGGTTGGACCATGTTGCGTCCAGTCAAATGTCTTGATAACGTATGCGCATGTTCAAAATTTCACTATTGAAGAGTAATTAAACATGAAACAAACTTTCTGTGTGTTTCCTATTTCTTACAATTAAAAGCAAACAATACAAAGAAGAAAGATGTTAGTAAAACTCGGTAAATCCAAACTTTCACCCGGCAACTACTCCGAAACTTCGCAACACTACGAATTCGCAATTCTCAATCATCGTGGAAGGTACGAACGCACCAGCATAATTGTCAAAGACCGGAGCTTTTCCAGCGCGCAATCCAAAACCTCTGGCAACACGCGAGAAATATTAAAACACGGAGGCTGGCGAACGCGTGACAAATCAGTGAGAAGGTAAATCCTTGACGCGCGGAGTCCTCGAAATTTCCGCGCTTCGCAAAAATATGCCGGTGGCTGTGCGGAATATATTGCGAAGGCGACGAACGCAAACAAACGCAATAAGACTGCATACAAGCCGGAATTATGACGTCGCGATGGCGCGAGGGCAGAGCGTTCCGCGCGGCACCCTCGCCCAGAGTAAAAGTTAATCTCAAAGGATCGCGTAATTCGCGCGAACAAGCTTCCGCAAATATCGAGAGCCGCATTGGAGTGCCGTGGACCACGGAAGCGACAGATGTTCGTCGAGGATTTCTGGAAATTCGCCGGAAGCCGATCCTTCGGTGGGATTCATCGAATTCGCCTGGCTTTCGATCGACCCGCTCGCGCTCGCTGCTCGCGCGAGCGTGTTTTCCCAAGGAATTCCATAAGTAATGCTGCATACGGAAAAGGAACGCTTTCTGGTTTCGTTCGCCAAACGGGAGCCCAATATGCAATTCATTCCGCGACGAGACGGCTTCTGTCTCGGAAGAAATGAAATCGCGCCGCGCAAGATTGATCGTCCGCGCGGCTTACCTGTGCAACCACAGAGAAAGGTACCGCCGCGATGCACTGCAGGAAAGAAGATGACTGGCAGACAATACTCGGATTAATCACCGAAATAATTTATAATTAATTTCGGACGACTAACGAGGGGATTGCTGCGCAACGAGACCCTCTTTGCCTCGAGGATCGCTCGCAATTGCTTTTACCGCTGAAAAAGGTAAAAGAAATGGTTGGATCGAACGAGACGCTGCATTTATCTGGGGATTACTACAACCCTTGTCAAAAAGTTTTCGATCACATCTATCAATACGAAATATTTACTAAAATTATTGATTGTTTAGGAGTGTAAAATACTGTTGCTTGTAATTACAAGTAATGGGAAATTAAGGAGAACTTTGTATGAAGTCGTTATCTTTTCGGATATAGTGATGATGTGAGACTAAATTTTATTTATTTCATTTTTTTAATTTTATTTATTTACTTTATGCTATAAAATATTTATAAAACAGATTTACTTCCTTTTTATAACCTTTATTTTTATCATTTACTTATTTCCCTTTATCCCCCTTTTATATCTAAGAAAGATTTACATCTCAATTTTCAGATCTTGCTTTATACATCAGAGAATATTCATTTTTATTAAAAATGATACATTCCTGGTTAATTTATACTATATATCTAGTGGTTGATATCCGGTAGATTTATGTTATTATTCTGTAGTTCAAATAATGCCAATTAGAACAGAATGGTTTTTTCATTTGCGTAGCTATCGTTTTCTAGACTATAATGTCTCTTTGATGCCAACTAATCTCTGGCTCGCACGATGTTCCAATTTAGACAAACGCGCTCGGAAAGAAGAAGTATGTGCTCAGATTTCCGATTTAACCTCGTTAAACCGGCGGGGGAGTCGCTATCAATTTCTTTTCTAAGACATTGGGAGGGGCACAATGACATTGAGTGCAACAGGTTACATATACTGCATTAAATTTAGGGAAAACAAAGCGCGTCGCGCAACCCGCTCACATCCGTGAACACAATGACTGATTTCCTGGATGCACAGATTTTGCAAGTTTTTGTCACCGGTGGATCCTATTAAGTTGGCGGCAATTAAAATTTACGGGCAGTCACTAGGAATTGCTGTTTATTACGAAGAAACAAATGTAAAAAGTACCCAAAATTCTTCTAAGAACTAGAATAATTCGTTTAACCATAGCTAGTCGAAAGTATATAATAACAACACTTTATCTAGATTTTTGATTAATACTGTATTCTTAACCCTTTGACTACTGTTGGCGCCTATGGCGTCCGAAACATATTGGCTTCCCGGTACTGTAGGCGCCAATAGGCGTCAAGATCAAATTTCGCCCCCGTTTATTATTAAATTTGATTAATTATATATTGTGTAATATTTATGTTATATATTGTAAAAGAAAACGCTTGAAATTATCGTTCACTTCAAGTAATATTGGTTTAATGCAATAGAATTCAATATTTTGAATATTTTACTATACTTCCTCAGAAATGCATGTCTAACGAAAGACTACGGCCGTGCCAAAGTCTGTCGTAGCCAAAGGGTTAAGTAAGAGAACTTGATAACGTGTCTGATCATTATTTGTCTTTTCTACTTCAATAAACCTATTATTTTAGGAAACAAAAGTTTCTACGATATTAAAATTTTGCAGTTCTACGATAAAATCTGCCACGCGCAATTTGCGTTTTGTCCATTTAAAATGCATTTTTGGACTTAATAAGTCAAAATGGAAAACCGTAAATTAACGTGGGCCGTGTGTTAAGCGTTGAAACGTTCATCATCATAGTCCAAAAAAATACGAGCACGAGTAAAAGTAACGACTTTTGGCCCAGCAGTTCAAGGCGGTGCCGTTTCGCGAGAGATAATTACATGGATTATTAAATGCAAGATCTCGACATGCGCATACTTTGAATATTTATAAGCTTCTAGTGTGAAACGACTTTCACAAATTGTACATTGTTACCCGAGCTGTTTTCCACGAAACTCGAGTCGAACCAGCAGCTATCAGCTATTAATGCGCCTTCAGATCTGGTCGGAGTAATTCAATATAATCTAAAGGAGCCTATTTCCCGAGCCTGTGTAGTAATCATTCTGATATAACGATACCAGCATCGCGTTAAGTAGTAAAAGCACGCATTAGGTCCGGCAGTGGAACGGCCCGTAATAAGGTCGACAGCACGAAATTCGACGGTCATTACTCTTGCGGCTTATCCCGTTCCTCGCGCGAGTGCCGGAACAGCGTTAATTCAAAACGTTCTTGACCCGCGAGATTACGAATATCTGCTACTTTACGCACGCTATCCGACTTTATCTCCCTAACCGTGCCCCGAACAGTGTTGACACGACGGAAATTATAGCGGGGACCAAGTAACTTGTTCGGGCTCATCGTTAAGCAAGTTTAACTCCCTCTCATATTCTCCCGATGCTCCGGTAAATCTCGGGGACCGAGCGAGAGGAATGGAACGGCCGATAATCCAGAAATACGTCACCCTATTCGATATAATTGTAGCCCGCAAAATTGTTACGAATTAATAGAACGTGAATATTCGGTCCACCCTCGATACCATCCAACGCCGCTTCGATTGGCTGCGAGAGGTCACGAAATACCGGTGCAATCGAAAAACTGGTGACACCGTGCAATAAAAAAATAGAAACCGTGCAACGATACCCTGTAGTCGAATGTTCTCCCCCCGACATCATCAAACGGCAGAACTACAGTCGAAATTACCAGCTCGTGTTCCCTTATAAAAAATGGCGAAAGCACATTTATCGGAAATTCGTTTCGACGATTTGTCGCGGAAACGAAAATATTTATTATATTTGCAATAATCGTGAAACACGGGACGACTCATTTCGAGCCATGCGTTATTTCAATTGCTATCGCGCTCGCTGTCATCGTTCCAATAACTACGTCGTTGCACGACGTATATGTAGCAATAGTATTTTAATAAATTGCGACAAGTTTCCTTTGCGAGATAAAAACAAATTTAACCAGAAAAAGTCATTAAATTCCCCGAATACGCTCCAAAGCGGCGCGTTCAAAATTAATTTGGCTTTTTCTACGCGGAATACGAGATCGCGGTCGTGGAACACGTGTAACGTATTACTCTCTAAAATACTACGTAGTATTAATTTAAATGTCATTGCATTTTTTATAGTTATGTAAATCGAGAGCTATCTCTACCGAAATCAAAATAATAATAAAATTATAAGGAATTTAATTAATTGTGCTAATTCATTGTGCTCTTTAAAAAAATAAAATGGGAAAACTTGAAATTCTTATATAATTACGTTGGGGTGGGCAGTCAGAAATAACTGCTATCGGTAAAAATACACTGTTTCCACTTTAGATTGCAATCAGATTAATTGCAACATTAAAAAAACAGCGCGGTCTTTGATAACACAAAAATCGTACTTACTTCTTACACGAATGTACATTAATCTACGAATCATAATTCACCATGCTAAATACCACTATAATTTATAATTTTAATCGTGATTATTGAAAATTATTTACACAGTTAAATTATTCATTCGAAATAGAAAATTAATGCTCACGTTAATCTATCATATCTTCTTAATTTTATCGCGATCCGAGGAAACGCATAAATGTTGATAACGTAATTAGCATGATACAACTTAACTTTCCAATTTCGATTTAATTAACTACGTCGCCTGAACTCGATGACATTTTCGAGATTGTCTACATAGCGATCAAACTGTTAATGTAATTAGCGTCCTCTTAAAACCATTAAGCAAACACACCTGCCCGAAAATTACTTCTCGCATAACGTACGAGACCGCTACACGTGTGCAACGTAGATAGGGAACGCCTAGCCAAGAAAAAATTCTCGCGTTTCGTAGGAACGTCGTCTATCATCAGCGATCCGTCACGTTTAATTTACCGCCTTACGGCAATCTGGCCAGGTAAGCGGCTTCCCGTTCATGGCAGCCGGTCGAATTGCGTTTTAATTAATAGCGATTAAGGTCCGTTTAGCAATTCAAATCGCGCGTGGCTACACCCTTGACACAGCGAGGCATTTCTCGGTCAAGCGAGGCCCACGGTCACGAAGACAGCGAACGCATACCCATAGGCGATCGGGGTAGGCGCGATCGTTACTCACCGTGGTTCACCGGCGTGACATCTTCGTTGTCGTTGGACCGTCGATCCATGACCGCCCCGCGAGTTTTGCCAATGATCAATGAAGAGAAGATCGCTAGTCCGACGCGCGAGCACCCGTTCCGTCTTAATGGGCGCGCCGCCGCGTTCTTCGACACTGAGGAATCCGCCGGATCAAAGCGTAATCCGTAATCGACGTCGATTCGGCTGAGAGCTTCCTCATGGTGTCACGCGTTCGTCGCCGAGTGCTCCTCGTGCCATCCCCATATTCTGCGCAAGATCGACGTATCGAGGCCTCCCGTCCCTCTGTTCGCTCCCGCTGTCTCTGCTGGCCCGCTGTCTCGGTCCCGCGCCCTGCGTGTGCGTCAGGGGGATGATCCCCAGCACCGTGACCCAACCATAGAATACACGGAAGTCGTCCTAAGCCCCGCCATTCACCGGCGGGCAGATCGATTCAATATTTTGCAACGAGATCAAAAACCTCGCTCGACGCACCATTCAATCGAGGCCGGTTGGCATTGTGCTGCCACGGTTTATTGCGCTCGCCGCAAGATCGTCGGACACTGCGATGGATCCCCTCGCTCAGCCCCATGAACCCCTCTCCGAATCAGGAAGATCGAACGATCGAGTGGATCCCGTCGGTGGATCGCGCCGCTTTAATCGGGCACCGCCAGTGCGCCACCGGTCCAATCTCGGCCACTCTGGGATCCTCCAGCGTCGACCAGGAAATTCAACCGATTAACCCGGAACGCCGAGAATTCTTTGGCCCGAAGGGACGTCGTACATCCGGCGTGCTATCCATTAGCCACCCCGCACGATTTCTATCGATCGCCGAGCCTCGTTCTTTAATTCACACCTGGTCACTCTGACACCGTCCGGCTTTCTCCCGGTCATCTTGTAAATCCTCACTGTTCGCGGCAACGGCGATGGTAACAGCAGCAGTGTAACGGCAGCGGCTAAGTGAATCCTCGAGGATCTCCCGTACACACACAGACCACACACACTCGTAATAGTTTCACACGCGGTACAGGATCGATCCAGTTCTCGGTTATTCAGTCCATGGAAAGAACGGACGTCTGTTTGATGGCCCGGCGTCTCGATGGGCGTAGTTGGACGGTATGTACGACGGTTAACGAGGACGCCACTTGAGGGTACCTGTGGATTCCAGTGAGGCAGGATCGCCGAACGCCGCGGCGAGTTCTTCCCTTTTAAGGGTTCTCCCGTACGGCACGATCGAATCCGGTCGGCCAGGATCGTGGGACAACCGGTGACATCCTAATCGGTGTCCGCGTCGTTGTCCACATCCTCGTCTCTCGGTGTGTGTCGGTGTTCTCTGGATCGACGAGCAGCACTTCCGAGCCACGTTGTCGAACGAACGCCGAGCGACTGGCTGTCTGCTCGAGTTTCCACACCGCCTCGAATCCCGAAGCTCGCGCGTTCGCTGGAGATCGAGGGAGGGAAGCAGCGATGGAGGGGACGGAAGCAACCCTCTCTTTCCAATGGTACGCGCACACGCTCCTCGCCACCCCTAATTCGCGACTCTCTCCGCTTTCTCCTTTTTCTTTGCCGTTTTCCATCCTCCTCCTCCTCCTGCTCAAGAACAATCGTTCTTCTCTTTCTTCCAGCCGACCACCCTCGCCAACCTATCCCTTTAGAAGCCACCCCCTTTTTTCTCCTTTTTATGACAAGGAACTTCGAAACTCGCTGGATCAGCCGTTTGACAATATTATTAGGTTACGGTCTCGGCTGGGAACCGCTTTAATGTAAGAGATCACTGTCGCTTTTAATTACAACCATCATCGACCCCATCGACCGTAAAGATCCCTCCGCGGATCGAAGAGTGCCTTCGAATGCTCCGAGACGAGCAACGCGTACCAAGATTTAACCTCTTGTAGATGCGACTCGATATTTCCTAAAGCGTCGTGTGAAATTTAATCCTCCCTGATCCAAATGTTTTATACGAAGATACGAAATTTGCAGAATTCGAAACCGACAACAATTGAGTTTGCTCGTGCATGCGAATCGGAAGAGGCAGATTGTCGATGCATAACGACCTTGATTACGAAAAAGAGGTAACAAAACAAGATACTATCTCCACGTATAGATACTAATGATTGATAGATATATGAAGTGACATTTCTTACGGAGCTTATCATACAAAGATTATGCGATACTTGAGAATTCTGCTTACACCCTTTGTCAGGTTTCTAGGCGTCACTTAGAGAAATGTCAACCAATAAAAAATGGACGTCTGATCGGTTATCGGATTTTCCATGTGTGTTCTAAGGAAAAATTACAAAAATCACGTGTTCAGTTGAAGATTAAAAGTCATCTCTAATCCGTTATCGATTGTTGCGCAACGAATGAGTTTTTGTTTCGTGGCGTATTAAAAGGCGGACAACGTTGCGAACCGGAAAAGTCAACAACAGTTCTTTTTCGAACTCTCCGGAAAAATGTTTCAATTGAAAAATGCGCGCGCGTCGGATATATAATGGTTGCACTATTTACTCATTCTACCGATTCAAGTTGTTTAAAACAACGTGCATCTGAAACCAGTCCCTTGACGTGTCCGTATAAAAATCTGATCCCAATTGTTCTTGATTCTTCGCTAAGGTAAGAACGTTTAGCGCAGGTACGACGGGTAAAGGTCGAGGAGGTGCTCGGGGGACAGAAAGAATTTTTCACAGCTTGCAGTCTCTTTGACAAAGAAGAACCGCCGCCGAAGAAAAACGACGAATCCGTGCACCTTTTCGCGCGCATGCCGGGAGAAGCCAATGAAAATTACAGGCGAATAACCTACGTACACGAAAACACTCGACAGAAATTCTTGCCGCTGTCGCCACTGTTCATAAGCGACGTGCTTTAACGTGTATCACCGTGTGGTCGTAAAATTCCCGCCCCAAGAAAGACGGAGAATTTATAGTTTCCAATTTTCCGTTTGTCCCCGCGTTCCTCGAAGTTGCGGCACTTCACGAAAGTGAGATAGTCTCTGATTTCTGACTGGCGCGAGATTACGAACTATGCTTTCCGTAGCTAGACATCTGCAACCCTGAATTATGCCTTGGCCGGATTTCAGTTAGGTCCCGGCTAGATTCGGATCGTGTCACGTTTGCTCAACATCGGATACATGATAGATCAGATTTAGATGCATCCCAGGTTTCCTGGACCTCGTTTAAACCTTGCGCGCTTCCTCGAAAATAGTTGCACCACATAAATAGTTATTTTTAATTAATTTGAATTTAAATTTATTCATGCACAGGAGTGCAACCTTTAGTACATATGAATAATGTAATAGACTAGGGGCATCAGGATGCCAAAGAAACTGAAACACGAATAACAAGAATATACAGGGTGGACCGGAATTTTTAGCACGCCCGAGCAGGGGCTGAGACTACTAAAAAGATAGAAAAAACATATCATAAATTTTTTTATCCGGGACTCCGTTTTCTAAAAAATCGATTTTAAAGTTTGTTCATCTTTGTAAAGGATTTAGCTGTCTATTCCTTTACCGCAATCGCTATATTCCGAGATAATGTTTATCTAATTTTTACACGTCTGGACAGATTTGGTTTCGGCTAATTATTTTTTAGTTAATATTTAACATATCTCTCTCAAAACTCTACAAAAACTATTTCCTGAGATTAACGTGCAGCAAATATTACTACTGCAGCTCTGTATCCTGCTCGATGCAGTGGTCAAAGAGCTATAACATGTTTTCAAAACGGTGCACTCGAAGAAATCATATTAAAAAGTAACAGAGCTTCCGGCCCGATGGGAACGGCCTGTTAACTCGGTCGTTGTTTCCCCGTGAACTGCACGGATACAAAATAACGAGGTGAAACGAAGATACGTGTCCCTAGCGGGATAAGACCGGCTCCGTTGAGGCGGAATTTCATTTCGCGAAAGAAGTAGTATTGTATTATTCAGGTTTACGCTGACACTGCGAAACGGGGTCCCAACCGGACAGTCGCGCACAAGTATTTTTCCGTGCCTTTTCCATAGTCTATGTAAATTCCAATTTGAAACGCGTGGTCGCTGATGAATTTTCAGTGGACGTGGAGCAAATGCGGCTCGCGTGTACTTGGACAGCGTGAATTTCACGAGTCGACCGTTACCGTCCGACAATGTGATTCGACGCGATCGCGATCCTGAATCTTACAGGTTGCACGAGTGGTCGGTGTTGCGGCGCACCGGATGCGAGCACCTGGCTCCCGGGAATTCGCAGCTCGACCTGACGTGAGCTCTCGCTCTGATTGGACTCGCGTTAAATTTTCATCGTCACGGGGACCGTCGCGTCGCGTTCAAAACACCGCGCGATTAATCTTTCAATGATCCATGGTACCCCGAACGTTTCCGTCGATAGGATTTATCGCTAGTAAAGCGTTTAATCTACTTGTTGCGTTACCAGTTGTAACGACGATTTTTTAAATTAAACTTGCCGTTTACAGGGTTAATAAAAACCTTGCCCACCAAAAGGGAGAAATTTTGTTTCTTCGTGAAACATTTAGTTCAGTTCATTGGAAATGTTTCCGTGCTTTCAAGCGTTTTACAGCGTTTTTCAGCGTTTTTCAGCGTCTTTTACCGTTTTACAACAATGTACTCAGTTTTCTCAGCAATAACGACGATTGAAATATTTTGGCTAGTGTATTCGTGTTTATTTTAATTAATCTAATTAAGAAAATGCGTTTTGCATCGATTCCAAAATGCGGTTGGATCGAGGTTCGTGCACCATTTCGACTATTTTTGATCAAAATATAGATTTTCGGATTTTTCTAGACGATTGGAGGTAATACGTTTAAATATTCATGCATACATCGCTACATTATTAACAACTGAAAGCAAATGTAACTAAGGTCGCCGATAGCCGGAATACAAATTTTAAAGGCATTCCCGAAAGAACGTTTCAACAATTGGTGTTGAAGCAATCGTTCATAATTTTTGTGCGTTGAGTGTAAGTCAGACAATATCGATACACAGTAGTGTCTCCCTTAACCCCTTCCACTATCGTTTCTTAGCACTTATTCGTACTTAATAATTTTCCTAATAGGACCAGACAATTTTTGTTTCCTGCATTGTCTTTATTTATCCATTTTTATACTTTAATAGCAGAAGAATTTATTTTTACTTCAATGTAGAGGAAATTAATAATATTCATATTTAAAAGAGCTTGCATAAAATCTTCACCACGAGTCTGACTCGTTATTGTAGTGCAAGGGGTTAATGTTGCGGGTCCGAATTGGAAGTGTATTTCTAGCGTAGACAAGACACGATTCTTAGATCCTCGCGGCTTGCCTTTATGGTTACTGACATCTCGTGAGAAAGAAAGAGAGAGAGAGAGAGAAAGAAAGAGAGAGAGAGAGAGAGAGAGAAAGTACATTATTATAAATACATTGTATTGCAGAAACGCCGACTTAACATTTTTATTTTCAATTTTTTATACATGATTAAAGTGATATAAATCACAACATGTCTTAAACCATAAAGCATGTGTGTCGTTCGAAAAAGATATCAGTGGTTTCAGGCCAACGTACAATTGATATTCAGAGTGTACATCTCGCAATTCATAATATTCGGAAGCGAGATGCCTCTATTTAGTGACATTCAGAGGAAAGATATCTCGATTCTACTCGAATTCTTACCGACGCGTCGTGTCGAAGAGAAGCGTAAGACCAAAGAAATGTGTTCGACAAATTCTATCGAACCACGTTACAAAGAAGAACCGCAACGAATCAACAGTAACGACTTACTATTCTAATTCCGCACATGCTAATTCGCCTAGATCTCGTACCCTACAAATCCCGAATATTCTCCAGAGAACGGTTGGTCTAGCACACGCTACCCAGTAGTTTTTAATCTCACTATTACGTCTTTCAGAGCTACGTTCATTACGACTATTTCGTCCTTAATCATTTCCTTGATGTCACGAGATGATTCTAGTGTCCCGATTGTCCTCGTTTAATTTCATTCCCAGATTTCGATGACAGGTGATTCAAATTTTGTTTCAATTGAATAGAAATGATTGGTAGCCATATTTATCGAATTTTACACGAAACGTTCGTCATGAGTCTGACTCGTTATTATAGCATAAGGTTATTATAGCATATTAACACGTTGAATACCACGGGGGTCACCGGTGACCGGCACTGAACTTGGCAGTGACGCCATGCGGGCCACCGGTGACCGGCGCGCTCAGATTGATGAAAATATATATAATTTAAACAAATGACAATACTTATAATTTTCTTATTATTATCATCGTTGAAGTAATGGTGTGAGGAAATGAATGCCTTATAAAACATCTGAAAATAGTTTTATTTATACATGAAATATAGTTTTATTATGTGCGTACGTTCCGATGTGTCATAATAGAAAATTCATCGTGGCGCCACGGACAATTCCTGTAAAATGGGCGTGGCATTCAACGTGTAAAAGCATATATTTACCAAAACATCACTCTATGAAAACTATCATATGGCTACAAGAATAATTTCAAGTAACACTAGTGAGAAGAATAAGATGACCTCAGAAAGAAAAAACATGCTGTTTGGTTCCTATTTCTTGCAATTGTTATAAAAAATTTTTATTCTGCATAAAGTTCCGTAGTCTATCAATAAGTTTTCAACGCGAACATCCGTCGACAAATGTACGCGCGTGTTCGATTAAAAATCTGACAACAGCGGAGCAAGGGAGTTTGAATGAACATTGTGTCACAGGTGAGTGGAGACATTCAATCGTCAAGTTTCCTGCAAGCGTTGTGTAGGCAACGGGCCGAGAAAAAAATGTCTTTAAAGTCAGATAGAAGCGTGGGCGAAGCGACGATGACATAACGGGGATATTTCTCGCCGATGTCGTCCGGAATTTGAAAAACGTAGTGCACCGGAATCCCGGAGGATTTCACGCCGAGGATAAGAATCACGATGGTTCCTCTTATTGAAACGGGCCTTGGAACGCGGACGCGGACACTCGTGTCTTTGGCAGCGTCCTCTTCGTCTTCGTGATCGCGCGACGTCCACGGGGAACGGGGCGATCTTTCATCTCGGCCGCCTCGTAAAAAACGAAGAACGGCGCGGGAGTACCCGGGTAGAATGCGTTGTAAAACGTTTTTAGGGGCCGCGCTCGAGAGGAGACATCGCGACGGTGTAATCGTGTCCCGTAATTTGCGGCGGAGGAACGCGTCCATCCGTGTTTTCACGCGTGCTTTTGGCTCGCTGTCGTTCCGCTCCTTTCCGCTCCGCTCCGGTCCGCTCCGGTCCGGTCCGTTCCGGCCTGTCCCAGCCGGTGGCGATTTTAATTAACGGAACGATCGGAGGAAGGCGCGCGTTATTGGCGAGCCCGAACAATTTCACGCGTGCGACACGAGCCCGTGCCGCATCTCCGTCAAGCGTTGCCCTTAATTATTTTCCCGATACCTGTGAATAACGAAGGCCGCTAGTTTTTGTAATTAACCTGTATATTGAAGGCGCTCGTATGTACATCGCTATCTCCCTTTCGAAACAGACGGTCAGCGTCGATTCAGCTCGTCGTTCGATGTTTGTTAATGGACCAGCGCGCACGTCTGCGATCGAACGACGTTCCGTCTGTTCGAATAATGAACTGCTCTCACGCAGATTCAAAGTAACACAGGGACGAAAGGTCGCGCGCTCCGTAAACTGGCCGTTGCTCTTTCCGCAAACATCATCTATCCACGCAGCAACGCTGTTCGATCGACATAAATCTTAATATCGCGCCGACGACGACGTCGCGATCCAGCACCTTTCGTATAGAAAACGTGTGGTTTCTTAATGTTAGAAGACGCGGGAGTGATGCGATGGTCTTGTAACTTGAGAATTCGGTGAAATCGTAGTCGCTTCGTGTGTTCTTTTTGCCTTCCCATCGTTGTATGTATCAACTACTACATTGCTCAGCGAAATTCTATAACAGCCTTTTGTATACAGTGATCAACCATGGATTGTTAGTCGCCTCTTCATAATTACAATATTTTATTTCGATATCTCTGATAGGATTCTGGAGCCAGTTACTGCGGAATACCTAAATGCTCTGCCTTTGGTTTGTTATTGTGCATAACTATCTTTATATTTAGCGGAAAAGGAATATGAAGTTTTTGTATTAAAAAACAAAGTAAAATAATAGAAGAATTTAATGTCTTATTCGATAAATATAAAATTAATTATGTCTCTTAACTTGCTATTTAATTAGTGGACGACATCTTGCCTTATGACTTTCTTTTCAAAAGAACTTAATATAAATCGACGTAAACGCGAGATTTTTTCAAATTTATTACCGTGCTTAGAATTGAAACGTGCATACGTTCAATTATGAAAAAACCACATGAAAACCGAGTGTCGGTTATCCGTAATGTTTCTGCGAGAAAGGACGAGTTTTTCGCGGTGTCGATGATCGGAGCATTCGCGTTGATCGCATATTCGATCGGCAATCCGAGCATCGTTCCAGATAATATTTATAGGAAGACATCTGCGACTAACACGTCCGCCTGCGAGCTGGTGTGAAATTCAAGAACGAACAGCGTCGCCTAGCTGCATATTCATTGATTCCGCAGCTGTCAGAAAACGGTTACGGTCGCGAACGATCCGAAGAGGACGAAACGCGAACGGAAACATTGAACAGGCTCACTGGGGGCTCTCCACGATTGAATCATTAGGTTCAAGACACACTTACGCGCCAAGGACGCTTTATTAGATACGGTTAATTAGAAAAAATCAAAGTCAAATAAATACTTATTATATTCGTATAACTACGTAGTATACTTAACCCTTTGGAGTCGGCTGTCCTCTCTCAGAGGACATCGTAATTCTAGTATATGACTAAACATTAAAGTTTATTAGCGATTTGCAACTATTTCTCAATGTCTACAAATTCATATAAATCGAACATTATTATAACAATATTATATATGCACATACATATTGTATATACATATATATCGTATACTATATAATAATATAAATGTTTATTAGCGCTGGTAGGTAACATCCATGATGGCGCCGAGTGCAAAAGGTTAATAAATTATACTTACGCCTTGAAATTAATGATACAATGCCGAACGAAATGATAGGACGTTTGCCATTTTTTAATGTTTCGCATAATATTGTAGAGTTTTTTTCGGGTATGAAAGACAGAATGGTTGAGTGTCATAAAATGCTAATGAATGGAACAGATGGAGACAGAGTGTTTGGGCAACTTCGAGTAACCTGAGTTTATTGCTTAGGTTCCTCAAAGTCCTGCATGACCGAAAGATAAAGTTTGAGTGAGCGAGAGTGAAATAAAGAATGAAAGAAAGAGAATGAGTAAGAATGAGATAGCGAGTGAGGCAGAACGAAAGAGAATGAATGGAAAAAATAATTTGGAAAAAGGCTGGAAAGGGTGGAGGAATAAGGGAGAAGATGTTTTTAGTAGAAACAGAACCGTCACATTGAGAAGTCGTTGTTGTTGTTGTTATCATTCTTGTTGAAAGTCATGCGAATTTGTGGGTTATTAGTAATAAACTATCACTGTTATTGTTAACCGAAGTCTAACCTTATTAACCGCTTATTTGTTGTTTCATATTACCACGGAGTCTCATGGGATTTACTCTAAAAATAATCTCTACAATATAATAAAATATGCGCACATTTTACATACCATATGTATTAGATATATTCTTAGAGATAAACATAATAAACCTTGAGTTTGTATCTCATGCATGAAAAGAGTTAAAGATAATAATGTAAAATTGTGCTGATTTTAATCCGACAAAATGACAGAACATTACTAAAAAGAAGCAATTGTTTAAAAAAAATATTTTATTGAACGCTATATTAATATTTAGTGAAGTCACCTTTTTGTTGCACAACATCTAATAAACACTTAGGAATTGACTTATACAATTCTTTGATACGTTTTTGTTTTAAGAGACTCCAGTTTTTAATAATACTGTCTTTTAATTCTCTGATATCTTTGTATTGTTTTCCATCCGCATACACACTTTTTGACAAGTCTGACCAAATATTTTCAATAATATTAGATCGGGCGAGCATGTCGGCCAATCCAAAACTGTCACATTTTTCGAACTGAAAAATGTTTTAACTGACTTTGCAGTGTGTATTGCGGCATTATCTTGCTGGAAAATATAATTATTGCCTGCAATTCGGATCGCCTGCTTGCTTAACTGATCTTTTATTAAGACTATATACTTCTGGCTGTTTATATGGCACGATAAAAAGTTGATATCAGTTTTTCCATGATAGCCAATACCGGCCCATATCATAACACTACCTCCGCCCATTCGTCGACGGCTCAAGAATTGTTCTTCTTTTCTTAGGTCATGGAAATAGTAACACCAGCCACCAGGGCCGTCCAAATTAAACTTCTTTTCATCGCTAAAAATCACAAACCTCCACTTTTCGCCATAGAACATGATTTCGAGCAAACTTTAAACGGGCTTCCTTATGTTGCTTACTTGAAAGAGGTCTTGTTTTCAATTTTTTGCGTTTATTACGACCACTTTGTTGTATTGTAGAATACGTCGCACAGTCCTAACGTTAACTGGAACTCCCGCTTAATAAATCAGTGTTTTGTCTTGCAGCTACTTTATAATTTGAAACATCGCGTAGTATAGCCCGTTTGTGACATTCTGTCGTTGCACGAGATCTCCCCGCACGTGATTTCTTTCTTCCGTAGATTTTCGGATTTTTTAAAAGATTGCAAATGACGACTCCGATTTAATAACTTCGCCAATTTTCGTGATGGTACAATTCTCTGACCGCAGTAATAAGATTTGGTCGATTTTACTTCTGTTCAATTGTTTCCTGCGACCCATTTTGGCTGTTTTAACCATTAACTGCACCGATATTGTAGATAAATGACAAATTAATACGTTCGCATCTAGTCAATGCTGAGAAACGACTGACAGAGAACACAATAATGGAAAATATGTAATGTGTCCTATCATTTTGACCGAGGGATATCAGCTCATGTTAATATTTTTTATATCATGTTAATATAATATGCACACTTAAGGAGTTACTATGTTCGGTTTAGACGGCATTTCCAATATATAGGGTGTGTACAATTTACATATAGTATACTATATTATACGAAAGATTCAAAAATATCAAACGTCCTCTCATTTTGTCCGGGACTGTAGAACAGGTGTAAAACATTATTCTTTAAAACGGAATAATCGTTTCGATACGGAAGGAGTACAAACCAAAAAATTAAAATTTCGTCTAGGATAACGTTTCACTGATTTTCTAAAATATTCAAGTAAATATTAATATGAAAAGATACTTATCTCCCAAGAAGTTTCGGTCTTGGACGGCCCTGGAGCATGCTGCTTGTACGCCCTAGCCTGGCACGTAAATGTGTTTCAAGCCTAATTCGTCACTGCCGCAAACAATTCGGCGACAAGATCGGCTTCGGCCAAATATTTAACCGATGAACGACTACTTTGTGCCAGGATCGAACCACTTATACGCCGCGCCTTAGAATTATGAATTCCTATTTACGACGTACGAACGGCACCGTAAATTCGCCTCCATCATTGCGGTTTACCAGCGCTTGGAATTGATGGCCCACAGCGTCCGCTCGTAAAACAAATGTTCAAGGTGAGACACAGAATTTCGATGAATGAAGTGCGGAGCGATAGGGTAATGGACCCAGTTCCTGCGGGACGACCAATCGTTGTGCCTTTGATCTGTCTTCGGGCATAATTAACTTTATATTTATCAAACGAGGCATGCGAAGTACCTTTATTGTTTTATTTCTATTGGAAATGGGTGTTTAAATACAATTAAACTAATGTGTAGTTTTAAATATAAGAAACTTTATTTTACGGTGCGTGAGGAAGCTCTTTTCTATGCAGATGCTTTTCCACGACTGACCGTGGTCTTTTCGGAACCCCGAAAAGAAAACTCGGGTCCCCTCGTAATTCGAAACTGTTATGCTTGTGCCTCACAAGGCCAAGCACTTATACGAGGTGTATATTTTCCTATCTTAATTTCCATCGCTTCTAAGAACATTGATTTGTTTTTGTCCATGCACAAATATCGTATTGTGGGCAATACGTAATATTCCAATACGCCCCCTCAAAAATAAATCGACTGTTCTTTAATAAAAATAAGCTATATTGAAACATATTATATTGCACTCTTCTATATGTGCATATGTATTATTAAATCAAGATAGGATACAAAATCTATTATTTTAAAATTCTGATAAAAGAGATTCCTTTCTTGCCGTTTCCTGGGAGATTACAAATGGTCCAACATTTGTTGCCAAGGATTAGGAAAACCCAGAAAACCTAATCAGACCATATCAAAATACTTATAACATAAAAACTATAATACGCTTAATCATTAGCTTAACTAATTTTTTTTTTTTTTTTTTTTTTTAATATTGACGTATTTACATTTTAATTATTCTAAATTCATTTTCCTTCTAAATTCTATGAATTTAGGTCCTGGCAATGGCTTTGTCATGGTATCCGCTATTTGTTGATCTGTAGGAATGAATTTTAGTTTAATAACATTTTTCTCCACTTGTTCCCTGGAGAAATGATATTTAATATCTATATGTTTCGATTTCTTGTGATTACCCGGATTATTCGCTATATTTATACAACCAGTGTTATCTTCAAATAAAACTATTGGTTTTGAAATATTTACATTAATACTAACTGCTAAAGCTTTTAACCATATAGCCTCTCTAGTGGCTTCAAAAAGAGCCATATATTCTGCTTCGGTAGAAGAAGCAGCCACAGATGCTTGTCTCCTTGTTGACCAAGAAACTGTGCATCTTTCAAATAATTTGAATAAATATCCCGTCGTACTTTTTCTGTCATTTTCATCATGACCTCCCCAATCAGAATCGACATATCCACTAATTATGTCATCATAATTACCTCTTTCATATGTTAATTTAATATCGACTGAACCTTTGAGGTATCTCAATACTCGCTTCAAATTCTGCCAAAGTTCTTTGTTATTTTTATTTGTGTATCTGCTCAAGATATTTATTGCCGCACTTAAATCGGGCCTTGTACATAACATAACGTACATTAGACAACCGATCAAATTACGACATGGTGCTTCTATTTTTGCATCAGAATTTAAAGCTTGATAATCTAACTTACTTGGCAAAGGTGTACTAACGGGATTACATTCATTCATATTAAATTTTTCTAAAACGGTTTTAATATATTTGCTTTGGTCTAAAGTTATTTTATTTTCATGACGTTCAATTTTTATTCCTAAGAAGAAGTTAATATCTTTTAAATCCGTCATTTTAAATCTATTCATCAAATAACCTTTAAATTTTGCCATTGTTTCCGGATTTGCAGTAGCAATCACAAGATCGTCCACATATAGTACAACATATATATTTTCTAATATATTTCCTTTATCCAAGATATAAATACAACGGTCGACTGATGAACTTCGAAAACCTTTTTCTACAAGACTATTGTCAAATACTTCGAACCAACATCTTGCTGCTTGTTTTAAACCATATATTGCCTTACTTAATTTACAAACTTGGTTGCTTCCGCACGCAATTCCTTGAGGAACTTCCATATAAATTTCCTCTTTTATTCTACCATTTAAAAATGCAGTCTTTACATCCATATGATGTATTAATAATTTGAATTGATTAGCAAAAGCTATTATAAATCTAAAACTCGCCATTCTTGCAACTGGTGCAAATGTTTCATTATAGTCAGTTAAATATTCCTGACTGAATCCACGCGCAACAAGACGCGCCTTGTATTTTAACGGATTTCCATGTTCATCATTCTTAATAGTAAATATCCATTTACAATCGACTATATTTACATCTTTAGGTTTCTCAACCAATGTCCAGGTTTTATTCAATATCAATGAATTAATTTCACTGTCTATTGCCTGTTTCCAATGAATTTTATCATGTCTACTATCAATCTCTTGAAAAGAGCTTGGTGTGTTATTTACACATGACTGTGCACACATGATAATGTCATCTTGTGTGTCACATTCATTATATGAAATAAGAGGGCGTTGCTTAATCCTTTCACTCCTTCTAGGTTCGACTGTATCAATTATCTTATGCATATCATTTTGAGAAGAAGAAGACTCATTGTGCATATCTGTTTCTGTTACAGATTTATTAGATTCTATTCTAATTTTTTTTTTTTCGAATTTACTTTTACTCTCGACTTTAATGTATCTGATTTATCACTATCAGATTTATGAAACAATTCATCAATTTCTACTGATTTAGATCTTATCACAGATGTATCAGTTTTGTTATTGATGTGATCTGATTTATCACTATCAGATTTATTAAACAATTCATCAATTTCTACTGATTTAGATCTTATGACAGATTTATCAGTTTTGTTATTGATGTTTTCGTCGACCATCCTTTCAGGTCTCATTATCGGTCGAGTTTTCAAGTAATTCGATTCGTCTACAATTACGTCTCTAACTACGACGTATTTTTCACTTTCCACATCCCACACCTTATAACCATTCGGTTCATAGCCAAGTAAAATACCTTTCCATGACTTTTCATCAAATTTAGTTTTCCTGACTTTATTATGAACATAAACAGTAGAACCGAAAATTTTTAGATACCTTAATTTAGGTTTCTTACTGTGCCACAATTCAAATGGTGTCTTATTTTCAATTAAAGCTTTAGTTGGCGTTAAATTAATCAAATATGTAGCAGTAAGCACTGCTTCTCCCCAAAAAACTTTATCTAATTTAGCACCACTTATCATAGTGCGTGCTTTCTCTGTTATCGTCCGAACCATACGTTCGGAAACGCCATTTAATTGAGGTGTTCGTGGAACAGTTAAGTGAAAACTTATACCTTTTTGCACACAATAGTCTCTCATCTCATTTGATAAGTATTCTCTACCGTTATCAGAATATAAATTAACAATTTTTAAATTAAAATGAGCCTCACTTTTTGCAACAAAATCTTTAAATACAGAAAATACATCTGACTTATACGTTATCAGGTATGTGACACAATAGTGAGTGAAATCATCAACAAATAATACAAAATAATTCTTGTTATTAACGGTAGATGGAGTGATAGGTCCGCAAACATCAGAATGAATAATAAACAATGGTCGCTTTATATGACTTTTATCCTTAACTTTTTCAAAGCGTAATCTCGCTTGTTTACCATTTATACAAGCTTCACACAAATTATCATCTGGTGTAACATTTTTAATATAGTCTATATCATCAACCATTTGTTTATCCCTCAATTGTATAAATTTAGCTTTGCCAATATGGCCCAATCGTTTATGCCACAGTTCATATTTATTGCAGATAGCATTATGAACATGCGACATTTGATTGTTTAGCTTTTTTATATTTATTTTAAATTCTATACAAGTTAAATTATCTAAGGGCTTACCATACATGACGGGTTTACCGTTTTTATATATTCGGACACCTTCCTCATCGAAAGTGATAGACATCCCTACCTGCTGCATCCTTCTCACGGACAATAAATTATATGGGACGTCTTTACAAAAGAGCACGTCCTCCAGAACACCATCGACTCCAAGGTTGCTCGTCACACGAATATTGCCCTTTTTCGTTGCCGTGATGAAACTCCCCGTCTTCGCAACCGAAATTCTTACTGGGGGCTGCAATACCTGGTGTGTCGTAAAAAAACTGTCGCTGTTCACTAGGTGGTCTGATGCCCCTGAGTCCAGTAGGAATGTTAGTATTTTAGTATTTGCAGATGTAACGTTTCCGGCCATGAAGGCAAAACTTTCTCCCTGCGACCCGCTCGGTTCTGCCACTTGGATGGTTTGTGCCGTCGTTTTCTTTCCATAATCGTGTACTTGATTTTTCTTGTAATAAAAGCAGTCACTAATTTTGTGTCCTCTTCTACCGCAATGATGGCACTTAACGAAAGACACAGTCTTATTAAATCTCCGTGGTTGAACTTTATTATGTCCATTGAAAAATTTTTTTGATGGTCGCGATTCTTCAAAATTTTTTCTTTTTATTTTTTCGCGAGTAACGTGCAACACTTTCACACTTGTGTCGCGGCACTCACTATTTAGTTTTACTTCGTGGTCAAGTAAGCGTATTTTTACAAATGCTAATGTTAAATTGTCTTCAGATAATGTCTCAATTGCAGTTATTACACCGTCATATGCAGAAGGCAATGTTAACAACAAATGCGCCACTTTATCAGTTTCCTCTAACTTCGCGCCTGCGGCTAGCAATTCAGAAATTATTTCGTCAAAGACCACGAAATGTTTAGTTAACGACATTTCGTTTTCTAGTTTTAAACACAACAACTTCTTTCTCAAAGCTAATTGTGTCGCGAGACTTTTTCTTTCGTAAATGGCATCTAAATTTTGAAAAACTTGTCGCGCACTACTGTTAGTTTGTACAAAATGAAGTAATGAGTCTGATAAATACTCTACAATAACGTTTTTAGCAATATTTTCTGCTTTTATCCACTCACTCGATACTTCTGTCGGAATATTATCATCAATAACTTTAATTACATCTAGTTCTGTTAACAAACCACGAATTCTAAATTTCCACACGCTATATTTTTCACCGTCAAAGGCTTTAATGTTTCTTTTCATTTTTAGATTTTCCATATTTTAAATATTTTCAATGTTACTAAATTATAATATCACTGTGATTATATAGTTTATGATTACACAACACAGTTTTAAATTGATAAAATGGAATACAATATTTAAACGTTATCTGGGCCCATAACCTATTGGAAATGGGTGTTTAAATACAATTAAACTAATGTGTAGTTTTAAATATAAGAAACTTTATTTTACGGTGCGTGAGGAAGCTCTTTTCTATGCAGATGCTTTTCCACGACTGACCGTGGTCTTTTCGGAACCCCGAAAAGAAAACTCGGGTCCCCTCGTAATTCGAAACTGTTATGCTTGTGCCTCACAAGGCCAAGCACTTATACGAGGTGTATATTTTCCTATCTTAATTTCCATCGCTTCTAAGAACATTGATTTGTTTTTGTCCATGCACAAATATCGTATTGTGGGCAATACGTAATATTCCAATAATTTCGTTTACTTTTTAATCCCTTAGGAATCAGTATCATCACTTTAAGCTGATAGGAATTACGGCAGGGTGCGGCTGGTAATGTCTCTGTAAACGACAGTAAATGCGCCGGTCATTCCTACAATCGGGCTAAACGTTTTCTAGTATTTTGTCGTTACCAAAAGTATAAAAAACAAAATTATTTCCTCCGAAACAGAAAGTTCAAAAAGAAGTGACATTTTTTAGTAAAAAGTTTTGTAAAGTAGTAAAAGTTTTGTAAAAGTAAAAGTTTCAATCGTTGCCGCTGTTGCACACGAGAGACGTTGGTTTGCAGAATAATGCGAAAAGGTTGCAACAGAAGAGAAGTGATTCCACACGTCTTTCATATTGCATTATTGCAAGCAACGTTTCCTTTGCAAATGCACGAATATCGATTACTTGGAAGCTGAAATGGAAGACTGCCACAGATAAGTTATGCAAAGACTGATTATACCTGAAAAAAGTTGCTACGTGATTGTAAAAGTTGATTTATGAACATTTGATAAATTTCCAATAAAACGAAGCTGCAATTTCACGCTATAATCATCACATTTACAGATGCAGTCAAGATCGTTCGGAGCTTTGAGATCTACATGCACCCTTCACTGGCGAAGCGTTCGAATAAATGAAGATATTATGATCCATTACGGTCGAAGGAATCAATCCCAAGTGAAATTGATAACACGTGATTGACTCGAATGTCCTGAATATTTCATAACGTAGCGCACTACTTTGCGAATCGAGGTGTCCACGCTCTTCAATAAACAATCTCCAATCTTCGCTCATGTAAAATGGAAATGGAGGACACGGGCGGGAAAAAAGCTGAACAGGTTGTTACACGAGGTGTCGAGAATCGATTGAAGAGTTTTTACGTAAACCGGTGAGCCGTCCACGTTCTCCGGATTTTGACAAATGATCCAGGCCGGAAGGTCTGAAATTTTTCACGCGCGGAAAGCCGACGAAAGTCCTTGGGGCTCCGATCAATTTCACGGTCATAAAGGGCGTCCTGCACTATTACCCACTTTATGCGATCTTCTTTATCCCTACTTCCCGAGGATCTATTTGGGAAGAATTATCGGAAATCCGTTGATTTCCAAGGTAAAAGTGTGACGGCTCCTATTAATATTCATGAAAGGACCGTTATTTAGCCCGGAATGCGACCTTACCATTCCGATTCGCGCGGGATTTATCGCGAGGACGCCGCGCGCCGGTAGGATTAATCAACGGAAGTAAATAATTAAAGCCGTATCGTTTCGCGCTCGAATCCTCGGATAAAGAGTTATAATTCGTGTGAACTATTTTTCGCGGTGGCTACGTTTCGACTTCATTACCGAGGTATCTCGCAGCAAGTAGTGCGACTCTATTCTTGGCCGTACGCGGAGAAACAGAAATAGAAAAGAAAGCACAATGTCGGAGGGAAATTTGATTTTAATGGATACAGTAAATTCTCGTAATAGTCCCGCAGCTTGGAATCAAGAATGGGCAACTTAGGCAAACCAGGCACGATTCTTCGAGCCTCGCGGTTCGCTTTTATAGCTTCCAACATCGAGAGAGAAAGAAAGAGAGAACGAAAATCGAGGCAGTCGGCGAACTTAAAAGCCTGCGGCCAGTACATCCGTGTATATTAATACAAATACACAATAATACTAGACAAAAACAGTGCCTTAACTTGTTTATTTGCAATGTTTTTTACATGAAAATCTTTTTAACATATTGGTGAGATTTTTTCAATTAAAATGAGACCAAATACGACATGCTTTCGGACCATATTTATTCAATTATTTTGTGACTAAAAATATTTGTTGAAATTATATCATGTGTGGTCTCATTTTAATCAGAAAACTATCAGCAATGTGATAACAAAAATTCGTCTTTAAAATGTTACAATCAAAAAAGTTATGTTATTGTATTATGAGTTTTCATTCCGGAAATTTTAGTCATAGGAATCGTATTGAGTGCTAGACCATACGCTTGTTCGACTTCAATGAGCCTTGACATAGGCGTAGGAATAACGCATATAGGCGTACGAATAGCACAGTGAAAATTGTACATTTCGATTAAAATTATTATCGACTGTGAAAGAGGTCGTTCATGCTAGATAAAAATATGATCTCGGAATTGTTAACTTGCAAGTTAACTAGCAAGTGCTATCCTGGTAGAAATGAGAGAATAGTTTTTTGGAGCTATTAAAACCTAAATTTTAAAGAAATTTGACTCGGTGTGGCAACGGGAATTTTCGTTAACGCGTCCCACGTTCAACAGTCAATGCCTCAATCCTGATCACTGCGAAGCAAGTGGTAGAAATCAGCCTCTGGTCAGACGCAATTCAGAAGTGAGAGTATACAATCGTCGTATAATTACACTTTTAACGTACGCTGTTTGCGAGGTAGCAAAAGAAAGCAAATACGCGGAATTTCGACAAACGTGTTGAATTCCGTGAACCAATAGCGATTTAACGGATGGCTGTCCGTCGAAGAAAATATTTCCTTCATTTCGCCAAAGACGAGTCATCGGGCCGTCCCACGTTTACCGGTCCCGTAAATTTCTTTGCTGCAATAAGGAGTATTTTGGAATAGCAGAGATACCGATGCCGTTCGTGTCTCTTTATAGGGCGAAATTCGCGAGGAATGCGGAGCAATCGCGCGCCGCTCCGCGCCGGGCAGCTCTTAAGTAGGCACTCAACCGTTCTCATATACTAAAGGGCAAGATAGTAAAAAGTACGGAAGCACGACCATCGGGTCCTTGCTTTACACACGCAGTGATCGCATAACATTTAATGTTAGGATGCCACGTGACTCAACATCACGACGTTGCAGACGGATTTGATTACAGAAATTGTTCTTAAAATAGATTTAGAACGCGCGAAGCTTTTCCGGGAGTTCGTTTGTGCATCGAACATCCTCTGCGTTAACCCATCCTGGGAGAAGTTGCTTGTTTTTGTAAAGCAGCGTATGGTACAATAGATGAACCTCCGAGGAGACCGGTATAGATACAGTCTTTTCATCGTTACATGTTGAAAGAAAATTGCCAATAAAGTAACAGATGGAACAGTGTTAACGTAATTTTTTAACGATAGAGTATAATTTTTCTAGCATTTCTATGGTGTCAACATAGTAAATATGCCAGCCGCGAATCATTTGATAAATAAGTAGAAACGGTAAGAAGTGGTTAGATGCGTTACTCGACTCCGCATCGATAGTGCCCAAAATTTAATCCTACGCTTTTGATGCAATTTACTCTACTGAGAAATTCGATAACGGCCAGTCTGCCCGTAGAACGATTACGAAAGCATTATTCTGCGATCAATAGAGACTGCGCACGCTTTGTTGCGAGCGATAACTACCGTCGACAATTTTCGATTGGAAAGTCATCGTGCCGATCACTCCATACGCAACAATCTAATAAAACACCTGACCGCAGGTATCGATTCCTTGCCTGGCTGTGTCGTGGACACGGGACGATCCCCGAACTACTTAGGAACTTCCTGTCGAACTTCGCCAGGACAAGCAACATCCCTCTCGGAATGTTAAGAAGACCTCCCTGCCGGATATTGCTGTATCCAGCGAAGTTTAAACGAAATTTCGAAAAGATCGTGCCAGTCGCCGGCGCCGTTATTTGGAAAACCAGTTGGGAACGGAAATTATTATCGGATTCGAAGATTGCGTACACGGCAGGGCCCAGGCTGGTGTTCGTCGACCACCGTGCCGCAGGTGATTGACGGCCCGTTTAATGTTATAAATCGCATGGTCGAGCTCGATGTAATGAAAATTCTTGATGGCGTAATCGGACGCAACGTATCGCGGTCGCGGTTTTAATTTGCCGACGGCGAATTCGGCGGGACACTCGCGTCTTGGCGACGAGCTAATTGCGCGTAACGGGAATTTCGACGGTGGGGGAGAAATCGCCGTGACACAGAGGAACCGGGCGTTCGTCGATGAAAATCTGATTACCGGGGCCAACGATGGCGACACCAATGAAACGGATGATCGTCGCGTAAATAATCGTGACGTGCAGCGGATCCGAACGCCGGAGTCGTAACCAGCTGTGCCCCGGTTTACGGTTACATCGTTCCCGTCGAATTTCGAACGAACGTTTGAACCGTTGGACCTTGTTATGATTCCGCGCCGCACGCAGGACAAAATTCTGAAAAAATAAATACTCGCGTCACGGTGCACGTGACGCCGTCCGTTCATATATTTTTTTATTTTTTTCTTTTTCATCGTAGTACTGTTATGCCGTGAGGTGAAGGGATTGGATCTCTCGAGATTCGCAGTCTTCTCCGCTGGTCGATTAGAGTTTATCGAAAAAGGAATACGCCACAAAACGAAGAATTACAAAGAACTTTATTTTAATGTTAACAACGCGATGTGTACGTGACCCTCTCTAGATATGTTCTGGAAAGATCTCGAGGCTCGCGGAAAAACATTCTCAGGCCAGAAACGATCGATATTCTTTATGTTTGTGTTTTTCCGGCGAGGCTGATCCGGCTCGTTTCGTCATTACAACCTTGGCCGAAACGGAGTGAAGTATGTCTTATAATTTTGGTGATTAAATTCTAGTAATATTTATAATACTTGGGATGATGCATAACAGTACACTCTTTTCGCGGACGAAATAACGCGGATTACGCGGAACAATCCCTCGGCCGAATTTGAATGATTCGGAAGCAACGTGAAAAGAAATCCGGGCGAGGGATTAAGCTTATAGAGACCCCGCGGCCGTGGCGTTCTCGGCGACAAACAGTTTACCCTGCAAATAAAGTTGAAACGATTTTCGAAAATCGCCCGCAGCTACCTCGTCAGCGGCGGCTGCTATCGTTCAATAAATCGCGTTTAATTCCGCGGTGTATAGGCATCGCCGCTTCCTGCTGCAACACGCCCTGCCCGGCGAACTGATTAATGAATGGTGATCGCGGTTTTTTAATATCAACAGTGGGCTTCATATTTTGAGAAACTTTAATATGCTGGAAGCCTTTCGATACATCATGCGGGCTCACGCAAAATATGAAGAGATGAAATAAACAGCAGCAATATTGATGATAAGCTAATGATGATTCGCGCGGATTAAACAAATCCTGCGATTAATATTTACCTGACCTTGAATGCAGACCTCTGTATCTCTATGGTTGATGTCATCGTACTCTTAAATTAACCATTCTCTAAGGTTTCACCTTGTATTCTAAGGTTCTTCCAATCACTAAACATTTTTTCCGGAATTCGAAATGTCAAGCAAAATAATAAGTAAAATGATTTTAGTTACTGTGTCCCGTTCATGCAGATATAGTGAGTTACTGGGACCTATTTGCTGGGTTCCATAAGATATGGAAATCTAATGACTGTGTTCCAAATACGATAGACTATACCGAATATTATAGTCCAGATATCGTAATAATTTTTTATGTGTTGACTTTGAAAATTTCTTATTGTCCATTTCGTCAATGTATCTTTCATAAGCTTAGATTACGCAGAACGCACATGCATCAGCACAGCAAATAAGACAACAATCTGTAGTGATTTTGTTGACGTGTAAACAAATTTGTATCGCGTAATGCCTTACTTTTCCTTATTTGGTCGTTCAAAATACAGTGTTTCTTAACGTTTTTGACAAGCATTACAGTAAAATCACGTCATATCATGTGTCACGAATTTCAAATAATTATTTTCGCAGTGTAAATAAATTATATTTCTTGACTATAGTGACGCGTATATTGTTCACTTAATAGTTGCTATTATTTTAATAGGAATTCCAAATTTAAGTCTCCTAGATTTACTTAAGCAATGCAACATATTGGTACATTTCTTTTTTTCTTGAAACGCTACCCTTAAATGTATCAATTTCAATAGAAATGGACTTAAAATAGACTGTTCATATATGTAGTAAAAGTTGTATTATGCTGAAAAATTAATACTTCAAATCTCTGGAAGCTATAGTATTAACCTCTTAGGCACGGCTAGATTTTGCGCAAATAAAGTTTTTCATAACTAAATCACCATTTTTCTTAATATATATTTTTTCCGCATAGCAATATATAGTATTCATTACATATTGGGTTGGGGAATAAGTTCGTAGCGTTTTTATATTTTCTCTCATTTTACAACAATTTATTGCTATTTCGCAAGGAATGTGAGCTGTTTCTGCTCTACAAAACGATGCTAATAGTTATAACAATTAATTAATCCATTATGTATTCGGCGTTATTGTTTACGACATCCTCCCACCTCTCGACCAACTTGTTGATATGTGACAAAAATGAAAAATAAATGAAAAATAAATAAAGGAATAAGGTAATTTCCGTACTAGCAAACATCAAGGAATGTTTTTTTCGCCAAAACTTTGGCATCTGCAAGCGGACAGCTCGAATTGTTATTACGGTCGCCGAACATGTACTTCTACAACAACCTCAAAAATAATAAAAAATTAAATGACTAAAACAAACACGATTAGCACAGTTTTATAGAGCAGAGACAGCTCTATCGAATAAATATGACATACTTTGTCAAACAGCAACAAATTGTTGTAAAATAAGAGAAAATATAAAAACGCTACGAACTTACTCCCCAACCCAATATATTATGTTCTTAGTGTATTGTACATATACACTTTCACTTTAATCGTTTACTTTAATAACTAATAAAACAATTGAGTAAAGAACGAAACATTCACGAAAGCCACTATAGTGGCGCGTCGCGCCTAAGAGGTTAAAAGTAATTCGGAAGGCGCAATCGGCACATCTACCGTATCGCGTCAATAAAACTTCTCCCACCACCTTTTTTCAATGGCGTGTCCACCTCAAAGATCAGATCTCACTTCGTTTCCGTCTAATTGCTGCCGCCTCTGTACAGGTTTCCGCAAGCAGCACGGAAAACGAATTTATCGGCGAAATGGCTCGACATTTCCAGCCAATCCGGCCAATATAATACGATCAGTGGGCATATAAATGTAATCACTGTGACTTCTAGACCAGCAGTGAATGCGTAGCACAGCCCAATAGGGCTTCTTTAATCTCGAAGTGAATCCGCGGGGGCGCGAAGCAACACTTGGCAGCCGATATCGTCTTGGGGACCGTGAAACTCCCTTTCAATTTTCCCTTTAACCGCGCGGAAGATTGCGCGGATTAAGGCGAGGAGCTCCCTTTCTGCCCGCGGATCCCGAGCATAAAAGTCGAATCGGCTGAAAACCAGCAACATGCGCGCGGACTCGACGCGTCACCGGCTGAACTTTAATGAAATTTGCGAATCGGATATTTATGGAGGGCTTCTCCCGCGGAGAGGCCCGGCGCGCACGCCGACTCATTTTACTTTGAAATATTTCCTGTCCAAGCGACCAAGCTCTTCAAGTCCTGTTATTCATGAATATGCTGATTATCACGCTTTCCTGAAATGCTAATAGCAGAAAAGCGTATCCGCCGACCCGCCGTTGTCCGTAGACGGTGTATTATAAGATCCACCGATAAGACGTCATAATGTACCAAGTACCTCAAGATTCTGCGGGAACTGTTTCTCGAGGAAACAAAGCTGTATCGCGCTTTATACGTCCCCCCAGTGGCTACTCGTAGCCTTATCCGCGAAATCGTTGCATAAATACTATGCTATTATAAGGAAAATATATTTAAACTACTTACGAAGTAGTGACAGATTTCTTTGCAAGATTTTAAAACGACTTAATGCAAGCTGTTGCGAGATTATGAAAGATTGAAATAGCTTGAGATCAGGTGTTTATTTCGTAAAAGATTCAATATTGGCTAAGAATTAACTGTAAGTTTATGTATCTACGGCTAGGAAGTGTTAATATATTCCAACGATAATAATATAAATTCAAAAGATGGACAAAATATAGTTATCAACATTCTTCGATTAAAAATTTAATAATTTTTATTCACAGTGTGCTAAATCACACAGATACACGGAATGCAAGAACGAAAAAGGATAAAATCTCAAAAATTATGAGCGAAAATATTTTTTGATGGCGTGGAAATATTCAGCAGAAGCCGTCCTAAATACAATACGAATCATTTGCTCTTAGAAATGAAATAACGTCATTGGATGTAATGACAAAATGCTCAAACTATTCGACGATTTAGTATTATTTCCTTTCGCTAGATAATGACACTTACCTATACTTAAGGAAATCTTTATATAAATAAACTATTTGATTAAAATATTTACACTCAACAATTATAATTTAAGTAAACTTTTTATATGAAATTAGCAAACTAAAAAAATTCATCATTTCAGTTTGATAATCTCATGTTCTACCTAAGAAGGTTTATTATAAATGGAGTAACCCATTGTTATTAAAACCATAACAATTAAATAAACAATTACAAGGCAGCAATAACTTATTCATTAATTTAATTGATATTTAAAAAATGTTGATAAAGTAGAAAACATTAATTATCTACGGATTCCACAAGCTGCTTAAAAATACCAACACAGTGCCAGTGAACATAATGGCAAAATACAGAAACTGGTAGCTAAATTACCGACAGCCGATTTCACCTAAAGTATGAACGTTTTGCTATTATCCCAATTGACTCTGTAATGAAATGAAAAAAAGAGCATTACGTGCATGGTGGACATAAAACCCCATATGGTTCGTACTCAGTTCATTCCGATGACCTGTTCGTACTCCTAACCAAGGCTTGCGGGCTGTAAGAACTTTCAGTATTTGTTACCTTTTGTCTAATCACTAGGAGTAGGCGGATAACCGACATTTCAATTTCGGGTTGGAACCCGAAAGCTTGTAAAATTCGGATACTCGACATCAAAGTTTAATCAGATAGCGCTTGGGTCGAGTCGGTAGGTTACCGACATTTTGTACACTACTTGACCCGACTTCGGTGTCGAGTATCCGAAAATTTCATATCTCTCCAATCTTTCGGATCCTGACCCGAGACTCGAGTATTCGAAAATTTCAGTCACCCGTTCACCTCTACTAAACACTAACCAAAGGGAAAAAGAAACAGACTAGATGGGAGAAGTATCGTATCACATCATTCTCAATGACTCCTACTCGTTTTGCCCCCCCCCCCCCCTGCGATTAAAGGATTGGAAGAAAGTTTTGAAAAATCTTACGGTCCACAAGTCCTACTCCTGATCCTAATAACCTTGGTTTGTACTAGTAGTCATCTGTATTCAATAATTGCATTTATAGTTAAAACAAGATTATAGGTTATGATTGTTAAAAACATTGCATAAATTTCGTTACCATGTATTTTGCACTAATACTATCAGACAGAAGCGCTAAAATGTCTACATCTGATGTCACACGCAATAAAGGTCATATTAAACTATGATTTCAATAAAAATTGAAACTTCTGAGCTGAGCTGAGATGGGATGCTGTTATTGTCTACAATTTATTCAGTCTTTTCTTAAGGATTCGAAAATGTTAAGTGTATAACACTAATAAAAATTTGGAATATTTCATACCTAAACAAAGGGATATCACTCATTTCCCTTCAAAGGATAAATTTAACAATTTCTATATTTTTCATAAGTAATTAATTGTGAACAGAAATCGGTTCGAGTGGAAAAAGGACTAGTATATTCTTCCACTTATGCTTATGTTTATTTATTAATTGTTGCGACGGAAGTCATCAAACTTGAAAATTTAATAAAAATATTCACAATGAGCATTCTTTCTTTCTCCCGTACGTTCAGAACCGTTCTCTCTTTCCTCTCTCTCGCTTTCACATATCATTCAATCTTTCTCTCTATCTCTCACGCTCTCGCACTCTCACATTCGTCTCTGTTACGCGCGCGGCCGTAACATTCTTCGTGAGCTGATGCGCGTGGTATGAGCCAATTTATCGAGAACTCGTGCCCAGCACTCGTTGGACACTTGTGTGTGTATGTGTGTGTTGCCTGGCTATGCATGTATGAATGTGTGGTATGATGTATGTATATGTACATTCAATTATTAATAATTATTATTAATAACAACAATAATTAATTAATACGAATAGAAAATCATGTTTCACGGTGAATGACTTGATTCCTTATTTTCAATTTTCTTTTCTTTCATTAAAGATTCGATGAATGTTCGTTTCCAGAGTTCGACGTTTTTCTCGTCGTCCCTTACTCGTGAAGGTATTTTTTCAGCGATGTCAGTACAACATGCGAATCAGTCAAGCGAGGCCTTCAATTTCGGCGAATTGCTGTCTCGAACATTAATTCAGAACATTCCGAACAGCGATTAGTCCTTGCTCAACGTCAGAGCTGTCAATGACAATTACATAAAGCTGGGATATCTTCACAGTGGTCACTCTTGCATTAAAATTACGATAACAGCATGATTCCCTCGTAACAAACCGACCGGTCCGGTTCAGTCCAGTAGGTTTGTCTAACTGATTGTATTATTAATTCAGTCCAAAATGACAACCATATCATCACCGCGCACTGCTCTTTGCGGATGAGGAGGATGCAAAGGGGCTGGTAGTCTACGCCATGGTTTGCGCGCTGCTCTTCGGAGTTCCACGGATGAAAGCGATCTTCTAAGTCTTCTATAAAATTATAACGAACAACGTTAAATCACAAACATGTAAGACAGCATCAGAAAAAGTCAAAGTTACGTACTTGGTCTGATCCGAAGCGCGGAAGTACACGTCGTCAGGTGCGTCCATCCATGAAATTACTTGTTTGCGCGCATTACTTCTAGATAAGGGTGGACCATGAGGCAAGGTATGTGGATGAGCAGCTCTTCCATTGAGCGGTGGTGCTAGTGGAAGAACAGGAGGAGGTGCAGTGTGTTCCAAAGTGTGCTTGGGATGTAGCTGCTGTGAATGGTGAGCCCTTTTTGCAGGTGGTCCACCAGGGAGCCCTGCACTTAGGGCAATACCTATCAAACATAACGGAATAATTGTACGATATTCAATACGAAACGCTACTACTATTACGTGGACGTAAAATTATGAAACCAATGTTCCATATTCCTTTGGATTATAACGATAAACTGTACAACTTAACAAACTTGGTGATTCGTTTGGCTGTATACATAGACTCTTAGGCATTGAATTATTTTACCTTCATCCCAATCCACGTCAGAGTAGAAGCCAGTAAACAGAGACCACATTCAGTACTAGGACTTGGAACTGTAATGAATATAAATAGCAAATGCATGATACTGAGGCTTACCATCTGAACCGTTGATCTCATCGAATGGAGGTCTTGTGCGTTTTAGGATAGTTTGTTGCGTCGGCATACTGGGTTGTGGTTGAGGTGGCGTCACTGGCAGCCTGTCTACCTCTGATTTATTTGGTACTCTTTCATATAAAAGGCTTCCATCTATAATCATATTATAAAAAAGTTTAACCAGTTTTCTTCATTTTACTCTTTACTGGTGTACAAAACAATTGCAAACGATTCCAATTTTTATAAAAACAAAGGTACAAACTGTAAATGTTTATTACATGCCTGGTGCCTTTGGTGGTCTGGGGAAGGAAACTCGATCGGGCTGTTTTCGTTGTGCTGGTGCCGTAAGGGCTAACCAATCCCAATCCCCGGGTTGCCGAGGAGCAGGATGATCACCTAAACGCGTTGCTATATCGGTGACACGTGGACGAGGCCGAGGACGTACAGCTCGCGCTAAAATACGTAATTCTGCCGAACTTTTTGATGTCAACTGAGGAGAAGCGCAAAGATGCCGCAATGGTGCTGCATTTACAGGTTGATGGGGTGCTCGTGCTGCGTGACGTGTGCGTAATTGCGCTGCACACAATCTTCGTGCAGCCCGTGCTAACGCTGAAGTACGTAAGTAAAATGCGGAACGGGTTTTCATTACAGGCCTGGGAGATCCACCACCACCGCCTCCACTTGCTCCACTTCCACGTAAATCAACACCATGAGCACTCGCGTAATGGCGACTTAGATGAGCCTTGAGCTTGAATTCTTTCCCACAGGAAGGAATGCTACATCGATGAGGTCTGTGAGCACCGCCAATACCTTTACTCTCTTCGTCCGAACCTGCACCACCTCTTTTTCTTTCTAAATCAACATCATCGATACGTGATGGAACCTATGTATAAAATTAAAATATAGCATCTCCATGAAATAATGATATTATTTAATACTAATATTTTTAATAGTAATATAATTTATAAAACCGCACCTTGAGACCACCATATTTCTTCCAGTACGTCCAACATGATTGGCACAAACGGCATTGCATATGCGATGGGCCCCAAGCGTACCACTGCGGGCTCTGCATAACTTGACAACTTTCACAGGGCTTACCACCAACCCCGACCATTAATATACCAGAATTATCAGTTGTCATGTTACCATTACTATTGCCATTAAGAACACTAGTTGGTTTTCCGTTACTGTTGCTATTACTATTACCAAGAGGTACAATCGTAGCCGCGGAAGGTGCAGTTGTAGGTGGAGCTGTCTTATTGTAATTTGGTATGTAAACTTGTTTAAGTTTACTTTCTGCTTCTACGGCCTTTACCCTCTTCTGTTGTACGTATCTGTCTGTTGTCTTCCACATGTAATAATATTCGATTACATTCTTTAGAGTTTTCCACGGTAACTGAAACACCAATAAGATCATTTTTATTAATCTGATCAGACATTTAAGTCTTATGTTAGCCACTTTATAATGTATGCTTACAAAGTCTTGACGAATATCAGCGAAATCTTTTCCATATTTGTCAAGAGCTTCCTCGAAAAGATTAGCTTCGGATGCGCTCCACTCTTCCATCTCATCTCTGCATAATACTGGACCAGTACTAGGCACTAAAGATGACATTGCCTTCGCGACATCATAATTATGCCGATGTAAAGTATCCATCGCATGAAACTATTAAAACACATAGATATAAATTACTAGTAAAAATAATGTTAGCAATACAATAATATAACGTAGTGATATATACAAGAGTAATGTCTCTCGATGCAGCTGCCGCAGACATATGCAAAGAGGGTTGTTTAACTGAAGAAGAACAGTCTAAAGCTCTTGCAAATGTGCCTACAGATCTACTGACAACAAGGAATTGATCAATTTGCCGATCTGTTAGCGAATGTCGTGGTGTCCAAACCAAAGTTTCTAAATCCTGCGATCTACGAGGATCTGATTCCCTTTCAGCAGGTGTGAGTGGAGCTGGCGCTATACCATCGGCTTGGTATTTACTGCCTACTCTAATTTCACCTGCAAAATTACACAAATATATGTTAAAAATAAAATATATGAAGTGATAGTAATAAGCAATGTAGTATTGAAAAATAAGTGAATACCTTTGTCAGCAAGCAAAGTTCGCTGAGCAGGATCAAATACTAAGCAATAGAAGAAAGAATCTTCTTTGTTTAAATAGCTTAGTAAAGATTCTGTTTCATTTAACAATGTCACACAGCATTTGCCTCTTATGTGTGTTGCAGGCATTGTTTCAACCTGCCGGGATAGAAACAGTTCTCTGTGTTTCATTTGATGACGTTGTTTAGAGCTTAACTCTGTAACACCTCCAGCGCCTACTACGTTGTCCTCCGTCCCTGCGTGTCAATAATTATAATTAACACATATTTTACACTTAAAATATTAAAATTAATAATAGAAAAAGCTTAACTGAAACATATCTCACGTAAGTGTCAAAAAAAAAATAAAAGATACTGAAAACACTGAATTCAATAACTTTGTTATACTACATTTTAACATAATAGTTATAAGTTTAATCAGACATTTCAGCATCACATTATTTATATTAATAAAACAGTGACAAAAATATTTTCTTTTAGTATAGAAATTCGTCCTAATTTCGGTCATTAAAATTTATTCATGCACTTCCGGTCTTTCCTTTTTTGTTTCAAGACAGATAAATTAAATGTAAATGAAACGCAGGAATGTGGCAGAATCAATTAAAAACTTACAACACTCAAATAAAATATCAGCAAGAGCGGGCAACAAAAAAATAAAAATGAAAGCAATCTTAAGTGATAAATTACTTATCTTAACAAAAACAAAATTAACTTTTGAATAAATGTAAATTGTTTAAAGAAGCCTCAGATTACTAAAGAATTATCACTTTATGCGGCGGGATTTTTGTTTTAATGAATGATTGATTATTTTAATGATTATGAAGACTAATTTTAGGTGCTGGAAATCGAATAAATGGATCACCATAATGGTTATCTAAGAGAGAAAAAGATACAGAATAAAGTAGCAATAACAGGATAGATGATGAAAATGTTTATGATCATGTATTGTCATATATATGGGTTCATATAGTTTCACATCATTTGAGAAACCATTCAAGTCCCCTTCTTCACAACTTTTAAGAAGAGTTCTTGGGTGAACCCAATTTTATTGTCTCTTTGGCCTTACAGTGAATTTAGCCTAAACTTACGACATTCACCAAGATTACAAAGAAGTTTATAAATCCCGCCGCCAGATCATTAGCCTTAAATCATCACTGGCTTCTATGAGATTAATGAGTCAATCAAAAGGTACACATTGTGGATTACTTACTGATGAATCCCTGTAATAACTCATGTTTATTATTTACACTTTGTATTTGCAGCTATTTGCACTTAATAATACATCTAATTCTGATTTATACATATAAATATCTAGTACTTGAACGTGTGAATTAATAAGATCCATATCTTCTTACATTGGTTACTAATAATTACTTTGAACAAAAAAAGGATTTGTATACATATATGTATATAGTATATGCACATACATGTATACACACATGTGTACATAAGCACGTATATCAAAATACGTAACCAAGATTCATCTGCAAGAAGCACCTTTTAATTGACTGCTCACTCACCATGAGGCTCTTGGGCCTCGGATAGTGGGGCTTTCAGCCAGCCCCCCTTCCCGCCCCCTTTGATCATCACTTTGGGCCCGATCCCATCTTTATTAGTCATTTCCTTAGTAGTATCTGGATTCTCCAGTTTCTGACTCTGCATGTTCGCAGGGGATTCTGACCTCTGCTGCTCCGCACTTGCCACTGCAATTTGTATCATAGAACCCACTCTACTAATTTTCACTATTTTCTCTTTTTCAAATACAATTTTAATACATGCTCTTGTAATTCAAAAGAACTATATTTCTGGTTCACTTCTTAACGATTTTTACTAAATGGAATATCTCATCACATAGTAGTAATATCATACTAAAAAATAATTTTGATTCTGTCAACCAATTCCAATCGCGTTTCTATTTACAACTGCAATAGACTAGTAATATTCAAATACAGAATGAGTGAGATATTAAAAGTGGTAATAATTATTTCAATGCATATGTATGAATTATATACTGTGAATATTTATAGAAATATAAAATAATTAAAATCAGAACTTTCATATAATTTCATTCTATTCCATATTAGCTTCAAAACATTGAAACTTTTAATATAGAAAATGAAATGCTACTTCTATCAAGTTTCACAGCCTTGTACAATAGATATAAATATGCATAAAAATGCAGTCTAATGATGAGGGTTGAATGGACAAAAAGATTTGATATAGTTTACTACAAAACTCGATCTGTAGATATTGATTCAATATTCTCTTCATTAAAAATGTGTTCGCAAAAGAATGAAACGTATTTCCAAATTTTAGAGTGTAGAAATCGCGAAAAATGATAAAACATATTTTAAATAAACACCGTTAGGAAGGGGAATACTAATTTGAACCTCGAACGAATCTCAATCGATATCCAGAAATTCTTGGAGGAAAACGATATACTTCTGGACTACGGGCTATCGTCACCGAAAAGGGGTAAAAGGGACCCTCTGGAAGCATCCGATCCCCGGGGAGCGCGTCCTTGCCGTAACCTTTTCATACGTTCCATGCATGAAAATATCGACTCCCGACAAGACAAAGGTTCGTATATTTTTTTCCTGAAATTCGAAGCACAGAAGAGAGCAAGGTACAGAACCGACAGAGGAGGGGGAAAGCCCGATTCGAAGCAAATACCGGCGGACGGACATAGAACCAGTGAGAAAGGGAGGAGGGAGGCAGAGGGTGGAAAGGGACAGATGTAAAGAGAAAGAGAGAAATAGCACGGGAGAGTGTACATTCGCGTTTCACACATACACCCGTACAGAATTTGCACTCATACACATACATACATTACATACATAAGGTACGAAAGAAGAGGACGGAAGGAAAGAGAAGTGGTAGAGAGAGAGTAAATGCTTAAAACGAAGATGGCTAGTGGGGCCCACACCATTTTCGCCCAGGCACACACGGCGTACTCGCGCGGGTATGTGTGCGTTCCTGTTTTCTCTCTGTCCGTTATTCGTGCATGTCTGCGTGCCCGCCTGGTTATCGTATACGTTCCTCTATCGGTGTCCTTACGAGTCTCTGTGTGTCCGAGTACACGTAACACATACCCAACCAATCCCTGCGTCAGTCATTCATTTAGTTCAGGGTGGCGGGTGGGGTGGTACAGGGGGAAGTAGGGTGAGAGAGGTAGAAAGAGGGGGCGGTGGTGGGCTAGCGAGTGCACACCATCCCCCAACCCACCCCCGGCAGATCGATACAACCCCCATTCCACCCCTCTGCCACCCCCCAACTTTACTTATTATACATTCCCACCCCCCAAATCCCCGCGTCTCATTATCTTTGCCACTGCAAAGGAAAAATCGAGAAAGGTAGAAAGAGAGAAATAGAGAGAATGAGAGATACATATATGTATATACGCGTGCGTGCGGCGTGTGTGTATGTATATGTATATATACACATACATACATATGCATGTATACATACATATATATATATACATGTACATATATTTAGATAGGTAAAATACTGAGCGAACTTTTTTCTCAGGGAGACGCGTTATTTTTCTGTGTATGATAGAACATATTGAAGTGTGATGCCTTTCACATGAACAGGAGCTATCCTGGCGCGCTGGGGTCTTTGAACTTCTATTTGGAAAACGTAGTAACGTAAGAACGTTGCAAATAGAAGAAGCACTGACCGGACGTTGTTTATTTTCACTGGAAAATAAGATACGAGTTAATTCGGGGAAAAAGCCGAATCCGAACCAGTTTTATACTGAGCCCGCGAAAACTAACAAGTCTACCTAATCGGTCGTAAAATATTTTGTTATTTTCGCATGCCATGTTCTGCCAACACAATTTTTTTCGAATTTCTCGATTGTCGATTACATCTGATGCATACTACGTTCGAGATCATAATTATCAATGGAACTAATAAAAAATTACCCGCGAATCGATAATAGGATTCCGGGCGTCTCATGGAAAGGATTGTTTCAGTTTTTTCAATTCTGAAATGATTATCAATCCGCAAGATGGAAATAAAATAAGTTATATTATTCTTATATATTCATTATTAGACTGCGAATATTTATGTGAATATTAATATCCATAAAGCAACTTTCAGAAAACAATGTTTGGCAAAGACTAAGCTTTATGTATCAGATAAGATTAATCTAACTTTAAATTCAATTACTTTTATTAAATATTTCCATGTATGTACTGCAAATGCACAAAGATTCACAGTCTCAATATAACAATGTTCAATTTTCAACTGCATTGAAAATCAACTTTTGTTTGTTACTATTGTTACTAGAATGATTTGCTAATGCTAAAATATTTCTGGTAACTGGAGTTATTATACAATAAAAATGAGTATGGAGAATACATCTCACAAAACTCTATAAATCTTACTTACATTGATGTTTATCAGCAAGCATTATTAATGTAGAAGGTAAATCCCTCCGCCTGAAGAAGCACATAACTTTTGCTTCAACATTCCCACTTGCCGTCTAAAAAAAAAATTAAATGAATGTAAAAAGAATAGATAAATATACTTATATCTTAATTATTCAAACTTCAAAATTAGTTTATACAGATATGTAGAATCTGATATAATATGTAATTGAAATGAAAAATCAATAAATCTTTAATTCTCAAGTGTAAATCCCTTACCTTATTTAATTCTTCTATCCTTCTTATCTGGTAGGGAGATGTGGAAGATGTTTCAAAATATACGTAGTCTACAAATAAAAAACAAAAGATATATTTTAATATACAAAGAGAAACCAGTATACGAATTATGCATATTCCATCAATATATAATATTAATATATTACGCCCCAATATTCTCAAGAATATATCTTTGATTTCAGAAAACTAAAATGTTATAAATGCTATTCTCTTCAATACCATTTCATTGAGATTCCTATCTACATCTTATGTATTCATATACGTGAAAAATACATAAACACAAACTTACACCGTCATTCTGAAAAATACATATGTACAATACACGAGAGTCGCGATATCGGAGAAAGTTTCGAACATCGTATACAAAAAAAAATCATGTCTTATACAAATTAAAAATATGGCATTATTATGAATAAAAATTCGAACAGTGGAATGCTGTGACAGGTGCAAATTTTTAGATGCGAGCGTGCAGAGAACGCTATAACGATGTGGATGTTCATTTCGTTGTACTTCGATAATATCGGGAAAATAGAAACTTAAGAGATCTCGCAACATTTGACATGTGCATAAAAATATTCAATGATGTATAAAGAAAATGAGACAACGATGTAAAACCTAAAAACGAACCTGAACGTCCAAATATCGAAATATAATCATCAAAATTCATCGTGCAAGAAATTAGCATGACCTGGACGAAGGGCGAGCGAGAGAGTAAGGGGGGCAGAAGGGTGGAAGGGGGATGTGTGTGTAGAAGGAAAGCAGACGTATGTATGGGACGCTAGAAGAGCGAAAGAGAGAGCAGAGGAGGAAGAGACAGGAGAGATCCAGATGAAGAGAGGAAAGTGTCGAGGGGCCGAGCGCGGGTAAAATGTAGATACAGGGGACGCCATCGCAGATCACCATTCGCAAACATTAATTTCTCGGGTTAATTAAAGACTGCGCTCGAGACTCGACGCGTGGCCATCAGCCGGCGGAATGTGTGCAGTGTGCGGTCACTTTTTACCTCCCACCCGGTACATGTTGGCCGTCATGTTGCTGGCGTCCTGTGTGGCCCCGAGAGCGAAATTAGCGTTCTCGTGGTTACCGTGGTTCTCGTGGTATTCGGCCGGCATCGGCATGAAGACTTTTCGTCCTCCAACCACGCGAATCTATCAGCCGACACTTCCCACTTGTCCACGGAGTCAACACTTCGCGGTGTCACTCCATCGTGTTTGTTTGTCCCTCTGATCGACTCGAAACAGAAAAAAAAGATCGCACTCCGGCTATCCCTATATCGCGCCTGCACCGACCCGTTCCCGCCTAGAATTGAACACTTGACGGTCCTTGTGAGTAGTAACACTAAAGACGCGCGAATAACCCGCACTTGTTTCGACTCACGTGTCCGTTACCGTGACGAACATCGTCAGTGGCCGTTGCTTCGTTCATACGGGAACACCGCCATTTTCATTTCGCCGAGCGGGCTACATATACGACCAGGCGAGACTGCCTGCTCCCCTCTACCGGAGCTCGGTTCACTCGCTTTCTTCCGAACCCGCGTGCATTCGAAACTTCACCGAGACATACAATATCCGAACCGTATGCGTCTCTTGCTTTGATTCAGAAGAACACAGGTACCTGCTTTCACGAATTTTCAGCGAAAAACGCGCGATCCCGACGATACAACCCGGTCAACGAATACCACAAAACAAGGCCACTGGTCGGATACTACCAAGACTCGACGATTGCGCGGTCTTCACCGCGTCTGCGTTATCCTACCGAAGAGTGGGGATAACTGTACGATGGAGTGCCAATTTTTCGACGCATTCGCGAATCCAACCGCGAAGTTTGAATTTGACTCGTTTATATTCTTTGTGAATTACATTAGTCCGAAAACATTTATAATATTGAGATTACCTATTTCTTTTATTCACTGTATATGTTATATATCCCGATATTATCTAGAAATTATAATGAAATAGGGTAAGATTGTTTAAGAGAATGAATAAATTATAAGATACTTATAAAAGTTTAAATTATATTTACGTTGAAACAATAAATGAAATGCTTTTGTATAGTATATGAAATATTTATATATTTACGAAATTAGTCTTTCTATACAATTGCTTATGCGCAGTCACATATTTCATCTGTTTCAATTAAAAAAAGGAAAGGTATGTAAATGAATAGTTGAAATTACTCACTAGTTTGTAGAGCCTGTGTGAGAGTTTGCCTTTCGCGTAAAACGTTTGGTAATGCGCCTGACTAATAATAAATAGTGACGAATATGTCGATTTGATGCAAATACGCAACGCAAAGTTATATTCATATGTACATAATAATAGTAGTAGTAATAGTAATAATAATAATACATGTCGATGACAATGTCCATAATTTAGCATTCTTCTAATTTAGGTAATCATTTAAGGCACATCCCACGGTCTTTACCAAGCAATTTTGTTCATTAATATTATATAAATAAATGTATACTGTTGTGGATGCTATTAACCTAGATTTATTATCATATTTCTATTCATAGGAATAATTATTTATACTAAATATAGGTAATAATCTGTTCTGTACATAATTCTATGTCTTTCTTATGAATCTTTTAAAATGGATAGTCGTATCATTTATTAATGATAATAATGATAGTAACATTAATAAGAATAACAAGATAATGCATAAATGAGATGCACAAGATGAAAGCATGCTCTTTTCCTTTCATCACGGTGTGAGAATCATGAGTAGTACAAATGTTTTTAGAGTCAAAACAAGATTACCGAGTAAACCTATTTATGCGACTTTTTAAATAATTAAAATTTTGAAGTTTCCGGAACTAAACAAAAAATTAACAGTAAACGCGTTAATGATAAAGGACTATGTAATATATAGATATTTTTAATTACAATTAAAATTTCATAATACTACTCATGATTTAATTTAATATTAATATAAAATACCTATGCCAACTCTGACAGTTTATGTATTTCTATGTACAAGTATAGCATCCAGACTTTGTCTCCTGGTTGCATGGATCTACTTACTACGATACTATTGTTTATGGATAAAAAAATACTAATATATCGCATTGTCGTTGCACGGGCAGTGTTTGCGCAGTTTTGTCCATTGATAAGGCACCAGCTTTTAGGATCCTGAGATTCAACCCGCATGCTTCGACAGATTTAGAGGCATATCTAAAGATCATACACGATAAAGAATTCATATAATTTACAATATACAGAAAAAATCATACAAACATCTTGAAGCACATACCTGAAGGAGGTGTAAGAGTTTGTTCCCTGTAGTCTTTGTAATGATGAACTGGAGGAGATGAAGGATGAGGTGGTGGTGGTGCATACAATGGCATAGGAGGTGGATAATGGACGGGTGATGGATAATGCATCCATAAAGGTGCTCTATATGGTCCAGGAGGTAACATTGGCACACTGTACAGTGGATGTTGAGGAGGTGTATTTGTAGTACCAATGTACGGATCTACCCGCACCCTAGGATACGAGTTACTCGATGAGTATTTCACAGTTTGTCTATCATCTGGCTTCAACAAATTTCTTAGAAAGCCTTGCTCATGACTTGGCTTATCTTCCCCCAAGATACTTGTTATGCTGTACGACGATAATTGTTTCGGTGATGGAGTGGGAGCACTCGTTGTACAAACAGGCTGTGGTGTCGCGCGTCTTTTAGATGCTTGATCTTCTAATGACACTCTTTCCAATTCGCGCAGAATGCGTTTGCGAGGTGAAACAACATTAGGATCTAGAAGGCGCGATAGTTTGTCGATAATTATATTTAAAACTTTTCCAGTTGGTGTACCATTCGCCTTTCGAACTGGCTTAGTGTAATTTGTTACTGATTCTGGAAGTAGGTGAGAAGTAGGATCTAATGGACGTCTACGCTTTCTTGCTATTAGGCAAGGATGTGCACACAGGCGGTTTCTTGGATTTCTATAGTAATAAAAATTAAACTCTGTGGATATTCGACGTCTTGGGTTTGCTTGCTTCCAACAGTGATCCCTTTGCCAAGGACTTGATTGTACTGATGAGTTGTCATCAGAGACTGTAAGTAGCATCACAGTGTTAATATCATAAAAATGTATGTGTAATGTTATTTATTTACTTACCACTAAGAGAAGTAGAACTTTCCTGCCTATTTGGAGTTGTGCTAGCTGGTGGCCAAAATGTTTTTTTCGGGACTGGAAACCATGTAGTTCTTTCCCCATCTCTACGATGGGACAGTTCTAAAATAAATTTTCCATCTTTGAAGAATTTTAATCGTCCACCAGGAGTTGGAAGTAAATTGTTATCGATGCGTGTTTCCGAGTGATGAGTGGGCTGTGGGCTTGAATTTTTACCATTTGCCTTGGTAAGGGTTGAGTGTAATGCAGAAGGATCACGTGAGCACATTTCTGTTGTGCCTCTCACGTGACCTGCGTGAGCATGACATTCTGCTGACTTCTCACGCATGCTGACACTTTACCGATATCCATTTTTCTCCGCTTGACCTTTCATACTTCAGCTTCTCAATATCAAGTAAAAGAAAGAGGCAAGACCTTAAAAAGGTCTTTCTCTTATAGCTGCAAATAATAATAGATGGGCTTTCTAAAGTACCTCTGTTTCATACTTTAAGAAGAGCATTTCTTGCAAAAGAACTTGGCCGAACCCAAACTATGTAGCACAATTCAAGCAATAAGTTGGTGATGTAAAAAGAATTTTTTGACAATGGTGTCAAAAATAGTCAAGCATATAAGTTTCTCTGAAACTTAATGGAGTTGATAACAGCACAGAAATGCAATCATGTTGGTCTTGTTCATTTCAAAACTGTCAGATTGACATAAGCAAAAATTGACAGTGGACAACAGCGTTCCTCTGAAATTGAACTAATATTTTCTCCTTAGCCAAAAAAGAATTGTCTGGATATTATGCCGATTAATGTGCATGGATTAAACAGAAGATTATTTAATCAAAATAAGCACTATCATCAGCTTGACAGCCACATTTTGCGTGAAATTCCAAAAGGAATTTGATATACATGAGTGGCAGTCGCTAGACACCCACCCACCCACGCACTGCCGCCTTCTGCAACGAGTTCTATTCCATCTCGAAGAAGCGGCTCATTGCGTTAATAAGTGTCTTCGGAGCTGAACGCGTTATATTTTCCGCGAATTATCACAACTGGCCCGCGACTTCGCTTTCTAAACGCGAGATATTCACGGACCAAACACGGGACGGTCGCTCTGTAGTGGAAAACACGGCTCGGCCGACACATGTGTTTCACTTCACCCACGAATGGTTTACGTGTCCACGGCAATCGAGCTTATTCGTTCGACGACCCTTCTGAACGTGCGTCCACCATCGTTTTCCTCGTGATTTTCGATGTTCCGACGTGAAAAAAAAAAACAAGAATTTCTCGCCTTCGTGTATCCTTCTTGTCGACAACACTGTGGCGGTTCACGGTCCGCGCGTTCCTCAGTTCCTCGGTCCAACTCCCACGATCAGTCTGCACGGTCTGCAATACACTGTAGTACTTCCTACGTTCCTACAGAACACGAAGTTACGACGAACGCGTTATGGATATAAATACGAGGCAATTCAGAAAATGCAAACTTGTTTCAATCATTTTTTATCAATGTTTAGGTGTTTTAATCGATTTTCATCAAAGAAATTAGAAGTATAATATAAATATTCGTATTAGCATTGATTTGACATATGAATGTATTTGACTGTAAGATCTTTTTATAAGAAATCCAAGGAACTTTATATATGTGTACTACTGTATTTTAAGTTTCTTGATCCCGTTGCTGTTTGTATTTTGCTCACTTTCAATGGACCAATAAGAATCGTGCCTTTTCGCACGAATGAAGTTTGGCGCGCAACGTTTTAGAATCCCGGTGTAATGTTTCCGTAAAATATTCTTGACATTTGTTGATAACTTTTTAATTTACGCTCATTTATTCGGTATGAAACTAATAGAAGAATATCAGGAACTTATCGAACGTGATGCAACTGAAATTTCTTGGTTATGGAAACTCTTGCAAGCGTTTTGTTACATTACAAGCGCGGTCACTGGATTCGTTTGCAGTATATTATTCTACGTAAAATGGGTATCGCATTTATTCTGTTCCTATCACTTTAAACGTTTTCGATATAAACAAAAATTTTAATTAAAAATATTAAAGCATTATGCCTTTAATGATAACTGTCCACTTTGGGCAAATTCCGTTCGTATGATCTTTATGGAATCAGAATTGTATGAACCATTTGATGAGGACAACAGGAATTTGATTAATACAGATTGGATTGATCAAATTGTGACCCATTATGATTACAACTATATATGTAAAATATATTTTATAACTTGTTTCTCGTCCTGCATATTTGGAATTATATGGTCCATTATGTTTTTAATATGTGGAAAAGGTGGATATGATGTATCATCAATGTAAGTTATTAATTAGTTGATAACTGTTAATGATAATGCACAGATATGTACAACATATTATGTAGATATGAAGCTCCATGGAGTATTGTGTTTCCTGCAACAATCTTTAATATGATATTTGCATTAATTACAACATATGCTGTTATAAACCTGGTGGAAGGATATTTAATATTCAGTAAGAGCTTAAAAAGAGTTTACATTGCAATAAGCATTACTGATAAAATACCGAAGCTTGTAAGGTAAAAGACATTAATTATATTAATTTATAAAATATTTAATTAAAACAATATACATTTTTAGCGAATGTGATATTATACACAAATATTTACAACACAACATCCATGACTATGATCTATGTAAATTATTCTCTTGGCTGCAGGTTACGTCTCGTAAAAATTATAGTAATTTAACATTAAGATATAATCCAATATTGATATATGTATTATGTACCTTTAAGGTTCTTTCCTATATAATGATGTGGAGTTGGTTAGGGGGATTGGTGATATTAATTTTTAGAATAATAAGGATTTGTGACTTTAAACTACTAAGGATTAGGATCTATGAAGTTACATCTGATTTTGTGCCAGAAAATATTAATAAAAATGAGCTAAAAGATGATAAGAAAACAGACAAAGAAAAAATAGAATAATTATTTGTATATCAAAAATTGTTTATTCATACGTTCCATATATTTGTATATGAACATTCATGTTGCAAGCATGTATGAAAATGTATAAAAATAGATTTACTCAATTTATAAATTTACCTAAAATGTCACCTATATAAATAAATAACAGATTATAATAACTGCTTTAAAAACTCTGCCTTGGGAAAAAGAATAAGTTGTATATATACTTTACAATCGTACAAAACTTGTTAGTGACGTATATATGTATATATATATGAATTACTATCCTAATTGTTATATCTTAAACATATAAATCAATATATTTTCAATACTTTCCCAATATTAAGTATAACATCTTCTATTAATCTTTTTTTATTTTAATAAAACTTATGTTATTCCTTTGATTTCCTATCATACTGTTATGGTTTTCTTACAAATTTAAATCCTTTAATTATTTCTCTAGATTGATACCATTGAAAAGGCATATTTTCAATGTTCTCATTTAAATTTTTCAAAAATTCTATGTTACTATCTTCCTTACTGTTAGAATCAGATGGCAGGTCATTATAAATCTTTAATACATGAATACAGTTGCAATCCATATTTATGTGATTATTATTGCTCAATTTAAATGTAAAACAATTAACTTTTTTTACTGGAAGTGCATAGCTTGGTTTTGGTAAGAAAAATTCAGAAACTGAGTTTCTATCACTTTTTTCTATTAACACAAATGTATTTGTGAGACTCATTGGTGTAGATATTGCATCTTGAAAGTCTGAACACTCTAACATGGACCTAAAAATTCATTTCATATAATTTATACAATATCAGAAATTAATAGAAAAATAAGTTTTACTGACCTCATTAGATTTAATAAAGGTTTCCTAGATACATGTTTATGTTCATAATGCTGCTGGCTATTGAGAACATCCAATGGTAATTCTAATCTAATTTGCAGCTTTGGTGACATTATGGTGGCACCAATGAGTATAGCAATTCCTTTAATTTTGCAGTTATTAAGCTGAAATTGTGAGCTCAATTGTTCTGATGTGTCTTTCATAGACTTCAATAATGCTTTTATAGCAGATGAATTTCTATCTGTTGGTTTCATATTAATTTGCAATTGAGTCAAGGAATCGTATGTAAACGGTATTTGTTGCTTCTGATATAAAATGTATTTTAGAAGTTCAATCACTAGTTTTACACAAATATCACTTGTCAGAGGTTCGTCCAATTTTACATTAATTTCCATTTTGACTTTTGTCTTTTTGATCACACTTCGAAACTCGTAAAGATTCGACGCATAACCTGTCTCAAACAAAACGTTCCGTCGAAATATTATACTCTTAAGTTTGTAAAGACGCGTTTCATTTTCTATGATAATAAGTGTGCTGGTTACATTACAAAACAATATTAAAAATAATAGTATTTAATATATAATTTAAAATTATATTGTTATTAGACTGCAGCTACAAATGCGTCGTATACTAATGAAAAATGAAAATTAACCTTGTTGCCTTGTTCGGACAAGAAGTATGTATGTATGCATCGTACATACATATTCTATACCTTCAAACCGCAGCTTGATCCGTTAGCGAGGATCAATGTAGAAATTTTCTTTGCTCTAATTGGCTGATGATTCATTTCTAAAACAGGATCCACAGCCGATTGAATACGCAATGAAATGGTGGTACATGCCCGCCAATATAGGGAGTAAGAAAAGCATGCAGGAGTAGATCCCATTACTGTTGTATGTGTATGTGCTTACAGTTTTTCTTCCTCTCTAAGCAAGCATTTGTATCTTTAAAACTTTTTAACGAATTCAATCTGCAGTGAACTGCTTAGCGCCGAATCGTCAACCAATCACAGCAAATCAATTTCTGCTTCAATCTTCATTTGGTTATCAAGCTGTGGCCTAGAGTCAAGAAGAAAATGGACTTATGTATACTAGTGTACATGTGTACAGGAGTGGCTCCTTATCGGCAGCGATCTATCTCTTCTTTCCAAGCGATTTTATTCCCCATCATATTAATATGAAACCAGCTCGCGCTGTTGGTTTAGAAAGAGAACGGGCTATGATCTTACCGTGCTCGCGGTTTCACTCTTTTCGCCCATCTTCTGGCGCTCTATGTGAAACACACGACGTGATATTCGATTTATACGGAATTTAGCGTATTTGTGATCGTCTTGAAACAACAATCGTTTATACAATTATTAAAATTTTCGAAAACTCGTAACCTATATTTTAGCTAATTGTTTCTAGTTTATGAATCTGCACAGTTTTGTAAATTCAGCCATCCCAGTACTTGTCAACTGTGACGGCCAGCAATCAATGATCTATTCAACGAGAAGGATTTTCGAAAACAGCAAATAATTTTGCAATTTTCGATTATTGTATGCCAATTGAACTGCTTTCAATGCTTCGTATAAATATACCCCTATAAAAGTACGTAAAAATAAAAATAGTTAACAAAAATCAATTTATGATGCGAATAATTGTACAACACCTGGATAAATAGACAAAATAGTTTGTTTGAATAAATAGATTGAATAGTTTGTTCGTATGAATAGATAGAATAGATTGATAAAAAAAATAGACGGAATAGATCGATCAAATAAATAGTCAGAACAAATTGATTAAATAAATAGACGAAACAATTTGTTGGAATAATTTGTCCATAATTTGTATCATCTAAAATACAGTTTACGGGTCTTCAAAAATTTTAATAATAGTAGGAATGGTCGCCGTTTCAAGATGTTCGCAAATACACTGGATTGTTTAATCGAGAATCTTATGGGACGAAAAGTATAAATTGGATGTTGCGCCCAAGTGTTTCAGATGGAGCACCAGGCAAATGGATGCGCGAATAGAGTGAGATCGCAAGCATGGTAAAGTAAGATAAACTACATTGGTTGCCGGTGTGATTTGTTTCGCTGGTAACTGCTGGCGTGCTCTCTTATTCACTCGCCACTTTTTAGCTTTGTCTAAAACTGCGATGGCAACATTGCTTGGGTGTGAAACGTCAACCAATCAGAGAAAAGCAGTTTCTGCACCTACATTCATACAGTGATGGGTCTTACTCTTGCACATTTTTCGTGCTTCCTAAGCTAGTTCACACATCCCCAACATTTTACTGCGCATCCAGCTTCGCGCAAGTACTGTAGAAAGAAAACGAGATACGATGGAGAGAAACAACACAATACCCATCAGATTCTATGTGTATTGAGCACATGGATAGAAAACCTAGCCTGTCTTATTTTGCCATACTTGAGGCCTCACTCTTTTGGCGCATTTGTGGGAAACCTGGGGTTTTACCTCGGATTCCCTAGGCAGCTCCCCAACAATCAGTTGGTAACGCGGTTGTCAGCACTGACTACCAACCGTTGCCGCTCGTGCTCTGTCGAGCGGGAGTCATTCGTAATCGAACACTAGACCAGAACAGATACGGGGCTCGTCCCACCGTATCTACCGCACGTGCCGAGTATAGTCTACAGTGATTGTAATACAATAAAATCGGTGATCGAGAGATGGTGTATTTATCCATTAAATTGTTACGGTCTGAATTGTTTGAATGTAGGGAATTCGATGTGGTTCGGTTGCCCGTGGAGCGCTGAACCGCTCTGCTCGTGAAAGGTTGTAGAAAGTTGTACAACTTTGAATATTTTAAGCAAAAAGGTACTTTATTGATAGAGCTCTAAGACGTACTTTCTTTGACTGTCGAATAAAGTCTGAGGTTTTCCGTGGAGTTCTGCATTTTCTTCCAGCTTCTTTTCCTTCCCTCCTTCGTTAGCCAATAGGAAAATTAGCTGGGCGCTGGTGAATTTGCTGGACGTTGATTTGTCGCCCGGTCCGTCTTCCGGTTGCAGCTCGAAGATGATTGGTGGATCGACGGTGCGCATGCGGATGGGAGTGCGCGGGAGTCGAGCGCGCAGGGGTGAAAAGCCCGCCGAAACTAGCATTGTGGAAGTGTGCCGCGCGCGAAGATTTCGGCTCGAGGACTGAGTAAGAGAGAGGGTTCCGAGAAGTTTTTGTCTAAAGATTTACGACATTCTGTACTTGAGAGATCCGGGTTTGCTATTGTGACTTGTTTAGTTCACGTGAAATCGGAGAGGGTCTTACGAGAGGCTACGTGATTTTCTCTACATTCCTCGATTAGTCTCGCTAGATAAAAAAAAGGCTCAACGAAGAATTTCGTGGGAACTCTCTCATTATCTCTTTACATATTCTCAGTTATTCCTCTCGGCCGACACCGTATCTCTACATAAATATGCGATATAAATTTGTATATACATTCGAACTTCCCTCTTGTCGCCATAAATTGAAAGCGT
>NC_135775.1:12547366-12711519 GCF_028453695.1 Augochlora pura
TTTAATTAAGTATTTGATATCAAATTATCAAACTAATAAATAAATTATTTACGTTTGATGTATACGTGTTCTCACAACGAAGAATGATTACGAATTGAATTACACATTGGTAGTAAACAATAATAGTTTAATTAATATTTAGAAGATGACAGAAATATCATAAACATAATTTATAAACGTAAGCAATGTTAACAATTTTCGATAAAATTGGAAATGTTAAATACATTAGTCTCAACAAAACTATGGTTTTAAATATTAAGAAGCCAGAAATAAAAAATTTATTACTGAAAGAAGTTTGATTTTATTTGCGCACTGATGGATTTACATATTCAAGAGGTATGCTAATTCTAAAAAAAAAGATGTATTCTAATTAACTCAGCACGACGAATTCTCATTAACGAATGCGACGGTTGTATTCCTGATATTTTCGGTCGATCACTTTAATTCGAGGTACTATTTCGTTGCAATATTTAGTCGATACATTTACTCATTGTGGTTTTCGCTCATTTTTTCAATCGGTTATTTATTTAATCCATCAAATGGCTAATCGTTTATATGTCTGCTTGATCATTTAGTTATCCAGTCGTTTTGCGAATCGGTTCTTTGATGAATCGGTCATTTAACCATTCCGTCATTCAGCCATTTGATTATTCAGCTATTCGGTCATTTAGCTATTCGGTCATTCAGCCATTCGACCAATTATTGGCGAACGCGCGGGAATTAGGATTTTCGAAGTGAAACGATACCGGTTTCATTGTATCAGCAGGATTATTGGCTTTTTTCGAGACATTGTTTTTTTGTCTCGGAATTCGTTGGTCTTCTGGTAGCTGGGGTGTACATGTAGGGTTCTAGGTTCATCGGGCGAATCGCCGAAGAAAGAAAAGGCTATAAATGCCAAAGAGACCTTATTTTTGTTATCACTTTGTTACTGTACTCGTTTGTTAAAACAGTAGTTGTAGCAGTAGTATAATAGTAGTGCAAATAGCGTTACGAAATGACCACGCGTTGCTTTAGTCAATTTTGAGCAGAGACATAAAATAACGTCGAGATAAATTCATTAGAGTGTAACGTTACGAATACAATAATCGCGATTTGATTTTGTTGCTGAGCATAGTAGATTTAAAGATAGTCCACTTACTTTCCGGAAATAGTCTTTTGGATCTCTGTTCATTGAATTAGCATTTCGTTGACACAATCGCGTTGCAGTAGTTTGCCTTCAGATTTTCCATGTGCCCGTGCTGCAGCTATAATGTAGGGCAAGCATCGCTGCCCCAACAACAGCGCTGATGGGTAGTTACCGCGAATTGCAAATAGCGTTGCGAAATGATCACGCATTGCTTCAGTTAATTATTTCAACAAAAATTGAAGTTAACGCTGCGAACAATCGCGATTTTTCTTGAAATTGTCGAGTAGAATATCTTCGAACATAACTTTGCGAACTAATCACGTTTCAAATTCATCAATTTCCTTAGAGTTTTCAAAGTCAACAGATTAATTGCTTCTAAAAATTAAAGTAATCTTTTGCATTTCTATTCGTTGTATTAGCGTTGTGACCAAAGAATCGCGTTGCAGTAGTTTGCCTTCCGATATTTCAGGCACCCATGCTGCAGCTACAACAATGCAGGCAGGCCTTGTCGGCCCAACAATAACATGGATAAGCACATTGCGATTTTTGCATTAGAGTATTATCTTTGGATCAATTAGAAAATTAGCGTTGCGAAATAATTGTGTTACCAGTAGCTTCGTTCGTTTTTCAGAGCCTATGCCGCGGCTACAACCCTCCGCATTGTGGCATTCGCGATACTATTTAGAGTCACAAGTCGAATTAACAACGGTTGAATTAGTGTTGCGATTGCAAAATAATTGTAAAAGTTCTAGAAATAGTACTTAGCATAGCGTTTACAAACGAGTTACAAACGAATCCAGGCGGCTGGGTGGTGCATAGCGTTGGAATTCGGAGTGATTTTCTAGGGGCTGTGCTCAGCCCCTGTCGCTAGGCTATCTCGAAATAATAGCGTTCGAGGGTTCTTCTACGCATTGTCTTATATTTTCGAAATAAATGCCACACTGCGAGTAGCTACTCCAAGGATCGCTGTATCATCACATAAATCGTTATTGATTCCCTTTAGCATTACGCGAAAACGAATCAAAGTGCACGGGAGTTTACATCTTCGAATCGAACAAATTAACATCGATGTTTCGTCCCGAAGACGGAAACGCCTGGAGTTTCTGCCGATGGGGTTTATGACACGGACGCGAGCAAGGTTATTTTTGAGAAGAAGGCCTTTTCTACATCTGGCAACCAGAAACATGTTAATTACATTACTGCCTTCCTCAATAACCATTACATGTCATAAAGGTAAAGATTTCCAAGAGAATTGCCTGATTGCATTTTTGAAGCCCACAGTTGGGACGCGCTATAAACCGGGTAATCCGAAGGGTCACCCGAACCGAGTACGCGACGGTACCGCAACCGTCGTAGGCTGACCTGGACGATTCCCGTAGCGTTTTTTGACGTCGTAAATTCTACACAACTCAACACGCTCACAGTGCGACAAGAGAGTGTCGCCGCGTTAAAGAAGGCACTGATTGGTACTCTACAGCAAGCGGCAAAGGCCAATCAGTGCCCTTCTATCATACCGATATGCAATTCTCGAGGAAACCCCCCAAAAAGGCAGAAACGCCCACACCCCCAGACGAATCCCGAGTTCGACGATCGAACGATTCGTCTCACACATTCTTCACCAAATCGTCCACCGAGACAAATCGGTCTCCATACTTCGGCGAACCGCCACATACGAACAAACGTCTCGCAAGGAGACTACGGGAACACACGAACACCAACATCTTAAATATATCAAGGTAGCTCCTCGGTAACGCGTCAAACTACCGTGCCGCGTCGAGTGCCATATATTCTATAAAAGAAAACTTCGCGCCTTACAACCGCGAAGCCGAGGCAAATTCGGACGACACCGCGCGCACCTCAACATATGGTCCTTCGAGCCGGATGTAGAAAAGGCCTTCTTCTCAAAAATAACCTTCCTCGCGTCCGTGTCATAAACCCCATCGGCAGAAACTCCAGGAGTTTCCGTCTTCGGGACGAAACAATCGAGATTATCAATGCACTGCTCGCATTGCTATTGAAAGATCAAACTCTAAATCTGGTAGATTAACGTCACGAAAGAATAAGTTCGCGTTTCTTTATACCTTCGTCTTCGATCTCCTCTCTGCGTGCATAATGTAATTCTGATACTCCTGTTCAATATCGTAACGAAATTGTTCGGTGAAATTTGAGCGGATTTATAACTATAAACGTATACAGAGTGGATGACCCACTGTAAATTCAATGATCTCTCGCGTTTTCATTTAGTGTCACATAGAAAAAATAAAAGTATACGTGAGTTTTTTGCTTTATATGATATAGATTAGCGTCATGACAGAAAATGCACTGCTCGTGTTTGCTTTTAGATAGCAATGTCATTTTCTTAGAGTTAGGTGTTGCGCAAGCACAGTCCACTCGCGCGTTTATTTTTGGAATACATATCGAATGGACCACCATTTTTATCGAATTTGTCTGCTCCTCTTTGATTTTTATTTCAGGTGTCAATCAATGTCAACGGATCATAAGTTGGGTCTTACTTGCACGCCTTGTGAGAGAAAACCGGTGTAAGGTTGTAAAGAATCTCCTTGTTAATAATTATCTACAATTTCAGGACTGACAACAAAATTTTTTTTAATAATGGCTATTTGACGATGATATTTAGGATTTCAATGGATGTTCTCTTTTGGATACGTATAATTATTTGTTAAAGTAAATTTTCAAAAAGATATTAGTACTAATTCCGACGAGAGTTTGTGGAGTCTGTTTTAGATTTTTCAACAAAAAAATGGGAACGATAACGATGGAGACGAGTACCACCAAATGAACTGAAGATTATGTTAAGGTTACGTAATAATTTGTTTAAGGATTTCAAAGGAATTTCCCTTTTAGATAAGTAACATAATTTGCAAAAGTAAATTTTCATAAAGTTAATAAATAAATATATATACTCAACGAGACGACAGTTTTTCAAGCCTATTTCAGATGTTTTAACAGATGAAAAGGAAACGATGACAATATAAGAATACCACAATATTAACAAGAAATATTATCTAGAAACGTCATTAAGAAATATCATAAAGGGATGCATTATTTATTAAGGTGTTAGATATTGAGGCGTTACATTATTTTTTAAAGCGTTGCGTTACATGTTAAGACATCATGTATTAAGGCGATAGTAAGTAAGCAAAACTTGTTGTAAGAAAGGGAGCCATAACGAATTCTGGTTTTGTTCCGACTCCCTTTCGAGTCTCGAGTCACAGTAACTTCCACGTGGTGAGACTCGGGCAATTGATATAATTTTCGATTTCCTAGCAGTTGTAGATCGAAAGTAACTTCGACCGTTCTATAACTAATTCGAAATCGATAATAATGTAGATCTAATGGCTGTGAAGTATAGTTTGGGTAAAATAGAATTTTTAAATAGTAAATAGACACAAAAAAATATACTTCATAAATGCGTTTTCGAGAATCCTGTGAAGCAACAGATTTTATTATTTGAAGCTTCTTTAAAAATCGAATTTCGCGCCGCGTGTTTCTGATGACGCGCCAACCGAAGAGGTGCACAAAAAAGTAAGACTGCAAGCATGGTAGAGTGAAACAAGCTACATCATTCGTCGGTGTGTCTTGTTCCACTTGTAGTTGTGCTGATTTCATGCTCTTTTGCTTACTCTCTGTTTTCCCTTTTTTTCTCTGACTGTAGGGGCAGCACTATCTACCAGTAAATCATCAACCAATCAGAGTAAAAATAATTTCTATATTAACCCTTGCTAACGGATCCAGCTGCGGCCTGAAGATGTGCAGGAGTAGGACCTATTATTGTATTTCTGAGCACGAACATAACCCTAACGTTGCGTAGTACATACATATGTATATCGAGACTCTACTGTTTATATAGATATGTAATGTGAAGTTATATGTATTGTAATATTTATACATAGTGGCTAAAACTCACATCGCAGTGCATCCATAATAAATTTTTAATTCTATCCAATGGCAATTTAATTCTGTTTTAGTTTTTGTTTAATACTTAGTAGTGAATGAAAAGAAATTAATTTGTGTAATAAAATTTTAATGAATCTGTAGGATAGTTAATAACAAATATTTTTCCACAAACAAATGTTTTTAATTTTTGTGTAAAGTTTCCCAACTTGCTGGAACTTGCTGGAACATTTGCGTCTACGTTTGCTTTCGCTACCGCTATTTTTTGGCTGTACCAGGCTACACACAAATAGACAAAAATGGCGGAAATAAAGTCACGTCGCGTCGCACAGACAGAAGATTTATCAAATGTTGAGTTTGAAACCAGTGAAGATGTGGAGGTCATTCCCACATTTGATAATATGGGACTCAGAGATGAGTTATTACGAGGAATCTACGCCTACGGTATCTTAATAATTCTATATTTTTGTGTAGCATGTAAACATAACCTATTTGGCTAGTTTATGTTTGATTACTTTTATTTACACGCGTACGAATACATAATTGTTAGTCGCTGTCAGTCTTATTTTGTTAATAATTAATAATTACTATAGACATAATGTTTTTATTGTAGGTTTTGAGAAACCTTCTGCTATTCAGCAAAGGTCCATCAAACCCATAATGAAAGGACGAGACGTAATTGCACAAGCCCAATCTGGTACAGGAAAAACAGCAACATTTTCAATTGCTATATTGCAGTCTTTAGATACACAAGTTAGAGAAACACAAGTATTGGTTCTTTCTCCTACAAGAGAATTGGCAACACAAATACAAAAGGTTATCCTGGCTTTGGGAGATTTTATGAATGTACAGTGTCATGCATGCATTGGAGGTACCAATCTAGGAGAAGATATTAGAAAATTAGATTATGGACAACATGTTGTATCTGGAACACCTGGCAGAGTATTTGGTAAACATATAATACAATTAACAAAGTTGATGTTACAAACATAAAATAGATTCATGGACCATTGTATGGTATTTTCAGATATGATTAAAAGACGAGTTCTCAGGACAAGAGCAATTAAGATGCTAGTCCTTGATGAATCAGATGAAATGTTAAATAAAGGTTTCAAAGAACAAATTTATGATGTATATAGATATTTACCACCTGCAACACAAGTAGTATTAGTATCTGCCACATTACCACATGAAATTCTTGAAATGACCAGTAAATTTATGACAGATCCAGTTCGTATTTTAGTCAAACGGTAAGATACAGCTTCATAGATTGAACTTGAAATAATTATTTTAATAATAATCATTTATGATTACTTGCAGTGATGAATTGACATTGGAAGGAATAAAGCAGTTCTTTGTTGCTGTTGAAAGAGAAGAATGGAAATTTGATACATTATGTGATTTGTATGATACACTGACAATAACACAAGCTGTAATTTTTTGTAACACCAAACGTAAAGTAGATTGGTTGACAGAAAAAATGAGAGAAGCCAATTTTACAGTCTGCTCAATGCATGGTGATATGCCTCAGAAGGAAAGAGACAACATTATGAAGGAATTCAGATCTGGTCAAAGGTATATTCACTAACGTCCATTATCGCAAATCAAATTTTGTATGATATTCACGATATTCTTTGATTTTACAGTCGTGTCCTAATAACAACCGATGTCTGGGCAAGAGGAATAGATGTACAACAAGTATCACTTGTAATCAATTATGACTTACCCAACAATCGTGAGTTATACATTCATAGAATAGGTCGTTCAGGTCGTTTTGGCAGAAAGGGTGTTTCTATAAATTTTGTTAAAACTGACGACATCAGGATTCTGCGAGATATTGAACAATATTATTCCACACAAATTGATGAGATGCCGATGAATGTAGCGGATTTAATATAAATCTTAGACTAAACAACTGTATTAATTAAGAATTTAAACAAAAACTCCCCTGTTTCGTTCTACATTTCTTTATTTATAAAAAATAAATCTTACAAAAGAGTCTGCTACTTTAAAGGTTGCAGTTAAGTGTATACATGTACACATTTTTGGTTTTCAATAGTTCTGTATTAGATGTTATATTTACAATCAACTTATGTATAATGTATCAATAGAAAACTAAGGATAAGTGCAGAGCAAAGAGATGTATAATTATTATTTGTATTACTTATATCTGACACAGTAAATAGAGTTAATAAAAAAAAACTATAGTATTTATTATTTTTGTAATATATACATATATATGTATTGCAGAGAATTATGCTTTGATATCTATATGCATGTTTTTTATTAAAGTAAAAATAAAAGTATACTTGCTGTAAAAAGACCCTATACTACTGAACTGAAATAATCAATAACTGGTCTTCCAGTTTAGATGGCAGCAGAGCAGTGTTTTGATTTTACATCTCACAAACATTAATCACAAATTCAATCACATAGTAAAATTCTACTTGCTCTGTATGAAGGATTATCTTCTTTTTTTTTAACATGAATTACAAGTATAATACTGTGCAAAATGTTATACATTGTCCATACCAGAATGTTTGATATGGCAGCAGATTCAGTGTCAATATTTACTAACAAAAAGCTAAAATGTGAATATAATAACACATATTTTTATAAAATTGAATACTGGTGGTAAATTGTAAGTGAAGTACAATGTGAAACAATCATTATAGTGATAGAAATTGAAAAAATATGGAAGCACAAGAGGATTGCACTGTTCGAAGAGGACAACCAATTCGTCGTTATCAAAATGATTATAAACCAGAAGGGCATACATCAACCTGTAAGCTGTAATATTAGTTACTTAGAACAATACCATCAAATATACGTTAATGTTTATTTTTTCAGCAGTGATGGGTAATCAACCTCAGTATTTGAATGTAGGTAGACCAACTGTTCGAATAGCTGTATACTTGATGACTGGAATGTTTTTAACAATGGACATTGAACAAAATTTTACTGCACAACAAATTCTGGCAATAATACAATCCGAAGGAGAACTAGGATTAACTAGAGCTTCACTGCTTACTGGCCAAACAGTGTTTGCTTTGTGGCTTTGTTCTTCCAGTTTAGAAGTTCAACTACGACCAAATCACAAACCGATAGAACTAGCTGCAAAATGGAATCGTTTAGTAAGAAAATACAGTTCGCAAAATGAGGAGTGTGATGAGGAACCTTTATTATTTCTTCGAAGGAATGTATTCCTTTCTAGGGCAGATGAAGAACAAATAAAAGAAGCTAAAGTATTGGAATTATTGTATGCAGAAGCTAGAAATAATGTACTACAAGGTAAAAACTCTATGTTAGAAACCCTATTAATTCATAGTTGTCACAAAAGAAAATTAATTTTAGCAAATTTATTAGGACGATATCCATGTGAAGGACAAGCCCGATATGCAAGTTTGGGTGCCTTGCAAGCCCGTATTGAGTTAGGCCCATATAACCCACAAACTCATACATTAGCATTTTTCAGACGGCATCGTGGTAGATTCCTACCTCACCATTATACTTCTCCTAGCTTATTATTAGGATTAGGTCTTGGATTAGGATTAGTGGGAGGAAAAGGAGCACCAGAGGCACGACTGCTTGAACAGTACAAGCGAATACCTAATCATACAGGGACTAATGCAAATTCAAGAAAGCTTATCAGAAAATATTTAGAGTTCTGTTGGAGTTTACCATGTTATGGTGCAGCGTTTTTTCAAGGACAAATTGAGCGCCCTGTGAGAGGTTTAGCGTCATGGATCACAAATCGCGATATGCAAGTTCTTATAGCTATTAATTCATCAGGAGTGTACATTGTGGATGATATGCAATGTGTAAGGAATCTTAATTTTTACATGTATAAATAAGTTTACAAATTTAATATGTATCTCTGTACAGAGCTTGTTATTGGGCCTGAGATATTCAGAACTTAGTTGGGAAATGGCGAAGCCTTCTGACGAAGGTAACTTGGACTGCCTGCCTTGTCTATTTCTACAGTTTCCAGTACGAGAGAATGGAGCACGTGTTTATAAAATTCTACAAGTATTCTCGAGACAAGTATGATTTATTCTTTTTAAATTGTGAATTGTATACCAAAGGGTTATTGAAAGTTTAATTATTTTTAGGCAATAATGATGGATACATTAATATCTGGATTTGCTGAGGAACACCGCCGGCACGGTGCTAATGGAGACGTTGCACATGTTGATCGTTTAACTGATCATTCGATAGGTACAAATACAGGCAGCTTCACAAACAAACTTAGCAAATTTACATTGGCCACCTTCGACGACGAAGGTACTGATGTAGGAAGTATTACATTTTACTAATAAATCCGTAATATTTATTGTTAAAATGTATTTCAGGCCGTTGTATTGGACAAATGGGTTCTTGGTCTTTTCAATAAATATTTTTGTTTGTATTAATATTTGAATTTCGTTTTTAAGTCATACTGCAAAATATGTGCCCCGGAGAATTGCTAGATGCGTACTTTGCTTTAAGTGATCCACCAACATTTTGTATTTTTCGGGAACTAAATTTTTGTGACGTGTCAGCTGGGTTTCTAAAGCTATCATGTCGAAATTAATTTTATTCATTTCATTTAGTATTTCTTCTTCCTCTTCATGGGTTAATTCCTCGCCCTATACAAAAAGTTTATAGGAATAATTTGTTTATATATGAACTTTATATAAATCATTTCATGAAAAGTAAGAAAAAGTGTTACTTGGAATAGTAATTTTTGTTGTAAGCCTGTAACTTTCTGGGAACATTCTTCGAATTTCTGTAAAATTTTGTTTGCCCTGCGCACTAGTACTTGTTTATAGTCGTTAAGACATTGGAGTTGTAGCGATTGTGCTTCTTGTTTGGGTAATTCTTCTGGATTTCCCAATCGCGCCAAAAATGGTTTCAGATAATCCACGGTGACCATTGAAGATTTTTCAGTTTGCACGAGTGACCAGTCCTAGCATTTGATAAATAAAAACGTAAAGTGATGAGATTAATAAAGATTTCTCATTTGATTGTTTTTGTACCATAATCTCAGACATAGATTCTTCATCTCTGGTCCTACTGAATATAGATACTAATAACTTGGGTGATAAATATTCGTCTTCTCTGATTTTTAGAAAATTAAACATTTCAACTTCAGCACCTCTGATAGCCATTATAGATTGATCTTCCTCTTTAAGTTGCGTGTCAAGTTCGCAAAATAATTCGAAAGTTTTTTCAGGTTCATTCGAAGGCTGTACAAAAATTAATAAAATGGAATACATTTTCGTTAAAAATTGTCATTATAAAAATTGTTTAAAAGTCTGACATTATATCCTTGTGTCATGTTAGATTTTAATTTTAGTCGGTCTCCTCTTTCCGCCAGTGGCGGTTTTATAAACATTCTAGTAGCTCTGCTATATTGTCCAGTTTCGTAATGATACAAGAGCCGTATTTCATTTTCGTCGATAGCAAACTCACGAGTTGCTATATTTTTATTGCCTCTGATCGTTTCATTTCTGTGAAATTCCTCAACAATTTTCTGTAATTTCAATAATATACTATAGATCCCTGATTAATATAAGATATAACATTCTACTATACCGATATGTGCCGGTAATGGATGTCCTCAGGATTCTGAATACTTTTTTCTGGCGAAAATGCCGCATATCTGTTTTCAAACATTTAAAAACTTTAACTTTGCCACCAAATTAAATTATAAAATATTTTATTCCTTACCTATAATGTAGGAAATCGTCCCGGTCTATGAAATATTGCTTTACGTAAGCGGGGTGCATTTCTAAATGTGACAGTCCATCTAACCGTGCGACATAGTAAAATTCTAAAATACGTTCTGCGTCTACTGTATTGGGATTATTTAAGAAGTAGCGATGTTCTGTAAATGTGATCATCAAGAGATAAAGAAGAAATTGAATCATCATGTGCCAATATATCTCCGAAATTTGAATAATACCTTTGCATTGATCTGGTCGACCTCTCTGATAAAAATCAATCACAGAATCGTTTGTCAGATCTTTTTTACTTTCTACAAGATTATCTGATCTATTCGCGTAAATTTCTTGAGTCTCTATACAATTTAGGTAACTATAGTCACTATATTTAGTGATTTTTTGTATCAAACCGTCTAATTGTAAATATGGCGTGTAAAGTTCAACCTTTGTTTTTTTATAAAACATCGTTTTTCTGCCATTTGGATATCGTTTCTCAAATTCTGAAACATTTTGTTACAATATACTAACGATTTCGTAAACTGTCAAACATTGTATATAAGGGGCTAAAACCTTCGTCACTGATTTGTATTTCTTGCACATAGGAAATCGGCATATCTAGATGTTTCTCTTGCAATATAGCCGTATCTTCATCTATAGCCTCTCCTATTCCTCGCATCGTAGACGGTTCTCCAGGAAGTACGTGCTCCCATAGTTCTAGCTTCGTCAAATCCCATACTATGTCCGAGCACAATTGTGAAAAAGGTTGCAAATTCACCCAATAATTCTGATCATTCCATATACTTTCTACACCCAAATATAGCCCATATGTGTTATCATATGTTGGATTGTAGGATACACCAGTGGTGGGTTCAATGAAAAGCGGTCCAGAAAACTCTTGGTCTCTTAGTCCCCCTAACTCTGGTAAAATTACAACCCAAGCATGTATTCTGTGTCCATAATATTTATCTGGTAGAGGTTGTTCCAGTTCCTAAAATTCAAAATTAATTTTGATTAAAAAAGAATAATGCCTAGGGCCAACAATTTGTGAAAATTTTAATTACCTCGATTAGTCTTTGTTGCTCCTCTTCCTCTTGTTTTAATTTTTCTTGCAACCGTCTTTGTTCTTCCTCCTCCAATTCTGCTAAAAATTCACTTTCATATTCTATTGCGGGCTTTAAAGCATATTTCGAAACTTCAACTTGTACTGTCGATCGAAGTGCTGGCGTTTCTGGTTGTCGCGCACAGGGGTATGGAGTTCGTGTCAAATCACACATAGTTTGCTCCCTGGATGCGTAGCCACTTACCACGAATGCATTATATCCCTGGCCCAGTAGTAAACTTGTCAAAAATGTTGCATATTCGAAGCAATTACCTTTTTGGAATTGCTGCATCCAAGTTGGTGAACATAGTTTTTTCGGCTGCAAATGATAAAATATGAATGATTATAAACTATAATAGAAGAAAATCTACATATCGACAGCAGATAATGCAGAATACTATCATAGCAATCTCAATGATTTCGATAAATATTCTTGTACTCTGCTTTACCGGTTGTCGTCAAATCATAAAGGATCACCAGTTACCGTTAGTTTCACGTGAAAACGCAGAAGTAATAATAATAACAATACCAAAGAGTAAATACGTCTCACACACACAGCTAGTAATCGTTCACACGAGAAGTGTACACATTGAAACATGCCGGCGAGCACGTGGCAGCTCGTGCGTATTCTCGGTCCCTGACCTACGTCACCGTATTATGATCTACGCGTAGAATTTACTGCATCGTACCGCGGGAATCACTGAACGGTACAGAAAGAGAAAGACGAAACAACCGAACAAAAGGAAAGGAGATCACTGGAACACAGAAAGACGCGCGTACATGATATGAAATCCGTTAAAAAGGGTCAATCAATTGAGGTATTCTCTTGAAACAGATTCCTTTCAATCTTTCATGTCTTTAACAAAGCACCGCGATCTCAAGGTTTCCAAACGTTCGCTCATTTTCGATCAATTTCGAAAGTTCCGAAGGGGTGCCTTCGCCCTTTCGTGTCTTCAGACGGGGGAGAGGTCAGTCCTTTTTTGCGAGAACGCGTAAGCCTGGGCCAGGGTAGAGCGAGATGGTCAGTGGGTGGTGGCGGCTATCCCTCGACCCCTTCACCCACTTCCGCCCCCTCTGTCCACCCAGACCTAACCTCACCCTACCCTCCGACCCCACCCCCACTACTCCCCACTGGCTTCCATCACCCTCGGTCCCGTTTCCTCGCCCATTGGCGTTGCCCACCCGCTCGCCTCCCGTCCCTCGTCACCCTCGTTCCGCGCGACCCCTTCAACCGGCACCCACGTGGGACGCAAGACGAGGGTGTGAGGTAGCAGACAACGCGGAGATACCGCTGGCGCGCCGCGCCGTGCCGCGCGGCAGCTGCGCTCAGTGTTTCTCAACCATCAACTTACGTGTCCTGAACGCGATAATTTACAGCCTCGACGGAACCCGTCGTCTCTCTGCGGCGTGAATATCGCGAGATATACGACACCCGCCACCGCTATAAATACATCCCCCTATACAGGATTTAACGACACGCTGTGGCTCTGAGAAATTAACAGAGATCGCAGACTTTTCGGTAATCTTCGTTTTGGGATATCGCGACACCGTCGGTTTTCCTGAACGTCCTGTAACCGAGCCTCAAACGTTTTTCAAATAAGAAAATTTTCGTGAAACTCCCGGAACATGTTTCATTCAGTCTCAGCGTTTCTGTTAGCGATTTTCTTTCTCTTCTTTCCTGATCGGAATAGAATATTTGGTTAATGATTGTTTGCCGTGATACGTATGACCGAGTTGGTAAGGTTCATTCGTAGTGCAAATGAATCGGTCAATTACAGATGTAACCTGCTTATCGATTGAGTTCATCGTCGAGTCACTGGATTGTGTGTGCGCTATAAATTCTGAGTATATCTGACTTTCTCGAGGGCGAACTTGATTTGCTTGCGAGAAGATTTGAAGACTTTCGCATGCCACGGAACCCTTTAAAGTAGATAGAACGACGCCAGAGCTAGATGTCTTTATCGAACGCGATATACACTAGGATTATAACGATCAACCCGGAAAAATATCGACAGTTTCGAAGCTTTTGCTTTAAGGTTCTTGCGACCTTTCCCAGATATTATCAGCACCGATACTTCGATCGCGGGACCCGTGTTTACTGTGATATAGCCATATGTCGCGGCCTCAGTCCGTTACGTTGCTAGCTAAAAGACCGTTATTATTTAAAAATTATTTCCGCTTAAGAGAACCGGTGAAAATTTTCAAACAAATCTAACGTAGACATCTTACAAGGTAACATAAGATATCTACGCTTATATATTTTCCACATGAAATTCACTGAAGTATAGCGACGTACATTTTCTAATTAATTTTTAAACGAGGGAAAAAGACATTAAGCATCCAAACTGTAAATTAGTTGCTTATTTACGTATACTACGTTGCACAGAGGTGACCAGCCCATTTCTTTAGACTCTCGATTGAACGTAGAGAAAGACGAGTTACCTTGTTATTTGTCGCGATCATACCTTTTGATGACGTTACGCATGCTTATTTCACCCTTTTGAAACTCGTGATCGTTCTTTGCATTTACATTAATGTTGTTAAAATTCAGCTATTCAATTTAATTGAATAATTGAGTCGTCATCAACTAAAAAAGGTGGACCTATTCAAAATCTGGCAAGTCGAAAAGCATAGAAAAAATTCGCATTTTCGTCGAAGAGAAACTGGTTCGGCCGTAAATGTTAGGGAAACGATCGATTTCGAAAGGACTGGAAATCCTTTAATTCCGTCGTGTACAAAGGCCACCGATAATTCCGCCACTCGGTTCGTTCCGCCCTGGGCCGATCTACGTCCACGGAAGTGGACGTAGCGGACGTGATTTACGCCGAGACGATGCTCGTGGGTATCGGTCCGCGGGGTACATGATCAAAGCGCGACGGTCGAAAGCGCGGATCGAAGCGCTGATTGGTCGGGCTCGGAGCGGGGTGCCGCGAGATAGCGCTTTTCGGGACGCCTCGATGTCGTGCTCGCCGCTGTTGGCCGCCGTATCGAGGACGTTATCCGTGGACGCGACCAGAGTGCTATGTGTGCCTCTATACAGGCTCGCCTGGGGAACACCGACGAGCGTACACCGGATCTTGAGCGTGTTGGCGCGCGTTGGGAGATGGAACGACCGAGGGCGAAGGAAAGGAGGAGGGATCGGGAGAAAGGGAGACGGAGAGAGAGTCGGAGAGAGAGGAGAACATCGTGCGGAAAGGGAGCGAGAGAGACCGCGATAGGGAGCGAGGCCTAAATCAGGGGCGATCGCACCGAGCGACGTCGCTATCTCTCTGAATATGCGAACCACTATTTGGCGTCCGCGGCGCGTACCTACCTAGTACCCGGTATTACTAGATACTAGATAGTACCTAGCCCCTGCTGCCGCTTCCTACAGGCTGAACCACGCAACTTACCCGCTTTGATCGTTTTCCAAGTTTGATGTACTCTCAATAGGTACGTAATTTTTCGCGATTATGTCGTCATGTTCCGAGCGACGTCTTCGCGTCTATAATTATGCATGTCTCGCTTACAGCTATGAAACTAACTTTATTTGCATTTTATCTACTTTGTTATAGAAATAAAAATATTGACATATCTTTACTATTAATTTGTTTTTCATAGAAAACATTTGAGATTATAATTGTAATAGCTGCCTACTTATGTGTTGCAAGTTGTAAATATCAAGTAATAAAACTTATGAACAACTTCTTTAAATTGTGAATGCTATCATCTCTTTATAAGAGCTTAGAAACCTCATTGGGTATAGTTTTCGCAACAAAAACAAGTTTCATATATTGAATACTATTATTAAGGGTTAAAGAACAGTGGTGAACCAATTTTTAAATTTACAAAAATTGTCGTGACATTATTATACTTATGTGTTAAAACAAATTAAAGTAAACTTTTCAATGTTATTATATTTTTCGACAGAAAAGTAATAGCTGTCCACCCTAGCTTAGGTTCACAATACGTGGGTTGCAGGAATAGGGTGGACATTTATTATGACTGTCGGTTCATCTAAGACTCCAGTATACAATACGTATTAATGAACTATAATGGGTTAGTTGTAGATATATGTTCACATGGGTTCAGCTGTCACACGTTCTTCAAAAATAGTTACACATCCATTTCCATAATCTTCATTTGGAACGTTCACGATCCAGGTCCTTGCTGTTCTACCTAGTTATCCTCCTTTGCCATTGTTTAATACTTTTTTTATTTATTATATCATCGATCGTTTCTATTTTGCGTATGTTTTACATAAATATTATTTAGGATATGATTTATTATTTAGCGTAATATTTAATAATATTTAATATAATTTAGCGTTCTATTTTGCATATGTTTTATATAAATATTATTTAGGATATGATTTATTATTTAGAATTATTTGGAATATAAATGAACAACATACAATCGCCTCCTTTAGCGCTAATATGTGTATCATCTTTGGTATATATTGAACGAACTATTAGGCGAGTCGCTACTAAAATGCATACGAACGCGAACATGTTTGCTGAGCAGTGGCGAAAGTGTTTGAACAGTATGAAAGAGAATGCAAACTATTCAGAGAGAATACTGTAATTTTATATTTTAAAAACCGAGAATGGGAGGAGTTTCATCCGTGAAGTATGCGGGTGGCCAATGAGGTGGAGAACAATGTAGTGAGCAAAGATTGAAATTAGTTAGCGTGAGATGATCGCGGCGGACGGGACACATGATTCACCCTGTACACCTTGGCTAGATGTACCATCGGCTATGCGCGTCCCTCCACGCGAGGAAGTGGAGGACGCCCTAGACCAACACTCACGCGCTCCGGTTTACATCTACGCGGTTTACATGCCCTGCGGACCGTGCGCCGAGTCTCCGAACAAGCCGCGATGCTCGGCATCGTGTACAGTGTACACGGTGCCCAGAAAGTTACGAATTCCGAACTCGAAGCGTCGCGATCCCGTCCAGCATCGGAAGCGAGGGTCGCCATGCGACCGCGCGGGGACCTTTTATCGCCGCGTCCGCGATTACGCGAGGCAAGCGTCGGTCGCGCCGGGTCCTCGAGAATATTTACCCGCTAAAATATCCGACCGACAAATATAGAATGTTTGCCGTGATATTTAGGATTTATTTATCGGCGTTCTCGACCGGGATAATCGGAATGGCGAGCAAACGAGTTATCGCATCCACAATGACGGCCGCCGCGCCGGTCTCTGGAGTAAGATTAGAGAGGGTAACTACCCGAAACTATTTGCAAGCGTTAAGTTGTCAATCAAACTTATTAGACGCGCCGTTAAATTGTTTAATGCTTATCAGACATTCGTCTCGAGAACTATAAAAGCTGTTCTTTTCAATGTTGGAGGGGAAAAAGATTCCAAAACTAAGAGTACTTTCAAGAATACTTTATCATATGAACATTGCAAACAGATTAATTCATTGGTCGTTAGAGTTGATAAATCTCGCTCCTAGTTTCCGTGTTGTTACAGTGATTCTATCGTAGTATTATTCCCACTTCCCTTCTATTAAGTCCGTAAGATCTCAAACTGTTGGCTTTTCTACTGTGTTTACGTGTACGCATGGCGCACGTTTTACTTTTGACACATAATTGAAAGATAAGGTGGCGTCGATAATGATAATTGTGAAAGGCAACGGGTTAATGTTGCGTTTAATAGGTCGAGCATTACCGTGTCGTCGTTTTCTATAATTCAGTTGCGCGGGGAAATGATACGATTAATGCGCGTCTAACTTGTTGAGCGGTTATGCCGATTTACTTTCGTAACAGAGTTCGAAGATTCGCGTGTTCTCCCCCCTCAAAGTTTCGTTCGGGGTTTGGCGAGGACGAATAGAAGGCGTGTTTCTATGAAGTTTAAAACTGGGCTCGCGCCGGGGTACTTCCAGTCTTCGTTCTACACAATCAACGGTATAATCCGTTCAGTCGCTCGACGAAGTTACGAACTTGCTCCCTCGGTCCTCCACGAGTGGAAAGTATTCGGAACAGCTGGTTACGTAAATAGTCGTGATTAACGCGAAGGATCAACAGAATTTCAGTAACAACGATCCGGGTTCCCTGAATGAAATCGCGTGCCTTTTATCCGCCAATTGTTTGTCCGTTTTCAGCCGAACCGTGTCGACTTCAACCTGTTAACCCGGGCAGACGAGTTAACTCGTCATTTGCATTTAATTGTGCCCTCCTACCATTTCTCGTTTCCTTTATTATTTGCTCGAAAGTACCGCTACGCGGGTACGAAGCGAAGCGAATTTCATTTCCTTTGAAAATATAAATATTTTCTTCTTCGACAGGTCGAATCGATTATATTTGCATAAATCGATAATTCGAAGTATCGATGGTTTTAACGAAAGTCGTATTGTCACTTCGAAAATGATCAGAGCTCGCTGATTTAATATTAGCATTTCATACGTCACTCTTCTATTTATATAAAATAAGCGAAAGCGCGTAGAAAAGTTCACAGTTGAGGCGATTCAACCGTACGAAAGCAAAGGAAAACCGTTTGAATTTATGGTGTATAGCACGACGGGTTCGGTTTATCCGTAAGCTTACGTCACGCAGTTTCAAGGAACTTGAGAGACGATAGACGAAAAAATACCGGAGATTTCATGTAACGATCAGCGAGGAACTACTGGAAACCAGTTTCACGCCGCGAGCAACGGAAGACGATCATCGAGTGCCACGTCGCGCCGCGTTAAACGTTTAAGAATTTTGGAAACGTTCGCGGTCGCTGTTCAGTCGAGGAGCACTCGCGAGCAGAGAATTTTTCTCAAAATCGCGACTTCCGCAGGTCTTATTTAATCGAGGTGAAAATTCTCGCGAACCGTGAACATCGCGGATTATGTAATCGCCGGTCTATACATACCCATCGCGAATTGGAGCGAAGCCGTCGGCGTTCGCGATTAAATAGATTCACAGCGTGCTCACACGCGCGCTCACGCCTTTTCTATTAGGTCAGTCCATAACAGTCGTGTCTTTTTTCCGTTACACGATCCCAAGGCGCTGATAAATGATTCAACCTGCGATTCGTTTCATTTCCCTTATCGCGCTGTCCTCGTGTGAATTCGATTTGCTTACAAGAATACCTGAAACCGTAGCCATTCGTCCATTCGCGATCACGTGCACGTAATTGCGCGGCGAAACTAGACTCAACGATTATTTGAAAATTCTATGAATTCTAGAATGAAAATGCCGAGTTATCCGTACCGAGCAGAATCGTGCTTTGTTTCTGCCATGATTTAGCACGCGCTTCATTAATTGCTATCATAAATTGCACGACACGTTGATGTTTGTAACGAACGAAATTGCGATACGAGCTTTGCGAGGTGACATGGTGCTTGGACGCCATAACCTTTATAAATTTAGTTTTCCGAACGACTTTGAAAGATGATGAAACAATGACATTGTGTATTCGTTGCATGTTGTAAGTAAAGATTTAATCGAGAAATTAAGTATTAACTTTTAGTCAGTTGCGTTACGCTCTAACAGAGGATTTAAACGTTTTGAACGTTTAGATCCTTGTATGAGTCTCTATAGACCCGGCATCCGCTAAGCGGAGTCTATGAAACGTGTTGTTCAAGTGCAGAACAATAAAGACGTTTAAAGAATATATAACTACTGTTATTATTCCTTTAATTTGCCAAAATTAATAGTTCTTTCTGAATCTAGCAGTTAATGCAGACAACTTTTATGTTGCATAGAAATCCGCTGTCTAATCATTAAGTGAGCTAAAAAACATTTGATTCGTTTATTATAAAAATTTAGGGATGAAAGTAAATAAAGACATAGAAGAAACAAAAATTAGGCAATTTAGGACTGGCTCCTTTTGGGAAAATTATTAACAGAGTATCGGCAATTTTGTAATGGATTTTCTAAAGTCAAATTTCATCAGCTGAGAATTCCTTACAAAATTGATCAAACGTGACAACAAATTCAACGACAATTAATCAAATCATTAGATCTATGTAAGTGAACAGTTTCTTTTAAAATTGTTACTTAAAATAAAATCGAGCTTCTTTTGCACGCAATTCGGTGATCGAAAAGATTATTAACACGAAAACTACTGGGGCCTAAATGCAATTAATCTAAATGAACTAGTCTATAATAATAAAAATAATGTTGGTTTTGCTTAATCTGCAAGTGGTGACCAAATTTTTTATAGCTTGTTTTGCAGACTTAAGAGACGTCAAATTAATTTACGCCACCAGTTGATGGTTAAACTTCCACGGTTTCTATTACAACATATGATTGAATAAATAAATTTATCTAAAAATTTCTACTGAAAACATTTTTATAACATGTAGAAATGTGCAGAACTGAATTGGATAGTGAAGTCGGTTACTATGGAGAGATCAATTACTGTGCAATTTGATGTATTTGTATAACAAACTTTATATTCATCGAATATATTAAAATTTCGAATTCTTTTATTTTTCTTATTTTTCAATACAACAATTTAACGCGTTTCGTTCGATAAATATAGTTAATCATGAACGAAAAGAAACCAGAGGCGAAGCGATTGGTCATCTCGCAGCCACCGGCTTCATTAGCCAATCCATTTAATTTCTGCTCTTTGCAATCGATGCGGACAATGTTTATTTTGCGTAAAGTTCCACTGTCCGGTTGTAATTAACCCATGGAAGTTGTTACACCCATTATCGGAATGAAGTACCGATTTACAATTTATTGACCTGCGTACCGTTTGTGTGTTTCAGTTAAGTGACCGGAGCTACCCGTCTTTGGCCATGCATAAAGGTCCGCAGTGGATGTGATAAGGCGGGGGGTTCAAGTGGCCGGGGAACGTTCAGCCGGTCCGGGCCTCGTAAACTATCTGCAGAGCTAACGCCATAATATATCAATAGCATCGGTACACCAAATCCTGTCGCAGCGAGCCACCGTGGCTCGGCTCGGCTCGGCTCGGCGCGGCGCGGCGCGGCGCGGCGGGCCCCTCATCGACGGCCGTTACAAATATGCCGGTGACAGAGAGTCCCGCGAGCGAAAACGGCCGATGCTCGGCGTGCTCTAACGAGCCGGACACGTGTTTCCGACGTCGCCGCTATAAAGTAAGTACATACGTATATACGGACACGCGTGTCTCGCCGGCGGAGTGTACAAACACGCGGGTGCGCACCCGTATACGTGCAAACCCGGCACGTTCGAAGCCCTAGAGCCGGTTTTCAATGAGCGGCCGCTGGAAGAAGAGGGAGAGAAACGGCGGAAAGAGATAGGGTATAGCGACGGCGCGGGAAGGGGGATGGGGAATGAGGGGGGAGGGGGGGGGGGGGGGTGTGGAGAGACAGAGAGAATAACGACAGAATATATGGAGTACAAGGGCGGGAGAGGGAAAAGGAGAAAGAGGAATAGTATAGAGGGTGAGAGGAGGCAGGCAAGAATGGACGAGAGCGGGAGGAATATAAACCCTTATCGAAATCGTGATTCACCCCACATTCTCCGGAGAGACCCCCTAACCTATTAACATCCATATCGCAATAACAGATACACGTGTACACTTCGCCGTATTCCCACACGGTCATTCGTCCTCGCTCACCTTCGTAATTGGCCGCGATTCCACCGGCCGGCCATTGAAAAAACTTGAACCGCCGTGTCACCGCAATTATCCGTTCCCGTGATATACTCGAATCATACGGCCTCTCTCTCTCTTCGAGGAACGATTGTTTCGAGTGCACGCCGGATAATTCGGGCAGGTTCTCTTTTTCTTCCTCGTCGCGCGTCCTCCTCTGTTTATTCGCTTATTCCGGAGCTTCGGCCGCGCCGCTCCGGTTTTTACGACGGTGCATTAAACGGTCTTGAACTGGTTTTAATACCGTTCGCAAAAATGAATGGACCGACCGGGCGAAGTGTTTTTCTGTTTTTCGTTTATTGGCTGCTGCAACTGTTTACAGGAGCAGTTTATTGCGGGCCAAAACACACTTGCAGGCAATGCTCGGGGTCGTGCAAGTCCTATCGTGTTCGCATTAGCGGGCAAGAATCGTGACAGGCAGATCCGTTCGAATACTGAATGAAACTCGGGACCGAAGTGTCTCGGAAAGCCTCGGACGGAGCTTCGGTATTCACCTTTGTACTTTGCCGAACGTAAAAAAGGACAGCAAATGCAGGGTGGATGTAACAATAACGCAGTGTGCAATTTTTTTATATATTTTAATAAAACTTTAACTTATGTAAAAGCGAGGTTCTTTATTTAAAATAAGACCAAATACGATATAATTTTTGTAATATTATACCTTGTAACATTTATAACATTTGCAATAAATAACCGATATTGATAAGTAAATTCGAATAAATAATGTGTTTGATTTTATTTTAATCGGAAAAATGTCACAAATATATTGGTGAACGTTTCATGAAAAGAAAACAAAAAAGTCACTCATATCATATACTGGCTCAATTTTCTTCACGCCAAAGGGTTTATTGTATGCGTCGATGGCCGCTATTATTTTTCCATTTTAGTCTTTGTGGGAATTAATGTTACATTAAAATTTATACTTTGTTGTATAATCCAGAATGTATTTTTTAAAAGAGTAACTACGTGTACGGTATAAACAATATAACCAACGCTGGAACGAAAGACTGCGTACACTGCACACTGTCCATACCGTACCAGTTCAGTATCGCTTTGTTTCGATACAGTTTAACTTGCATGGAAGAGGAGCGGCGCGCATAGTGTGAACACTCTGACACAAATCAATGAAAGAATATCTTGCTTGTGGTAAAAGCAAGCCAGGACCGCGTTTGTCCACTAGCGTGTTTAAATTTTTCGGTATCGGACCAGCATGGTATAGAGCGGGATCGCCAAGCATAGTTCGGATATTCTAAAGAAATCAAATAATTAACGTTGTTATCAATAGATTTTGTGAATATTGAATTTCATAATAGGCCTTTTATACTGATAAATTCATTAAAATAATTGGTACTTTTTTTCTGTAGTTGTTTATTACTATTCTCGCAATTTTTATGGTGTACATACGCATAAAATAAATGCTAAGGCATTTATTAAATTGGCATTTAAGGATATAAGGAAACAGTAAAAGCTTATTGAGTATGAATTTCGAAATGTTGTTGTACTATTTTCAAATCGTCGAAATGTCTTCTGCAGCTCTTATAACATATTTTGAAAATAGTGCAAGCAATTTTTATATTGTATACAATTCTGTGGTTTAGTCACATTTAACCCTTTGCACTTCGGGGACTCTCCTTTGCCTCTCAGGGGACATAGTAATTCTAGCATATCATTCGGATGTCCCCTCTCATGGGACATTAAATTCTATTAGTGATTACGGAGAATTAAGTTATTTCAGCGGAACTTTTTGCGACACGCATGTTTCCCTGAAGTTTTCTCTTGAAATGGCACAAGAAATCAAATCAAAATATAGTAAAATTATTGAGTTATATAAAAAAAATGTCTGTGGGGTTTCTGTCAGAGGAGAGCATGGGAAGCGGGCTCACGACGGTCCGAGAAAATCGGAAAAGTCATTCTTCCTCTTGGTAAATGTCATTTTGTGAGTTAGTCATAACAATTAGAAATTTTCAACCGACAAATATGGATGGCGTGGATCGTACGGATCAATACACTTCGACGTATTGTTTTCTCTGTAACTCGTTGAAACGACGGAGGAAATTATTTTTTGGGGGTTGAAAACGTGTGTCATTAACTCTTACATTATTTACCGCATCTCAAAATAAACAAATAATGAAACGCCAATGACGCACCATAAGTTTGTCAAGGCACTTATTGAGCAATTAAGAGGCGATTTTCGTGAATCGAGGACACGTCCATCCACATCTTTTGCCGATAATAGATTAGATAATAAATTATTAAATTATTATTGTCAAACTTGCACAAATCATCCTGCAATGCATATTGGGAAGTGTTTCAAGATTTATCACACTGTACAAAATTATAAACAAAAAATATTGATTTTTTTCAAAATATACATTCCTCGATGTCACCAACTTCATATAATCCAATTCATCATAATACGTTACTTGTTTCCAAAATTATACTAAATAATGCGAGGGGTCTGTAAATGCACGTTTTCGCCGCAAAGAAGCGTCGAGTAGTTGGTAGCCAACGTCCAGAATGGTTCACGGTGCAAAGGGTTAATATCAAAATGAATGGTCTGGCGTATGTAAAAAAATAACATTAAATATAATTTGTTAATAATGTTGGACTGAACGGAACATGCTTGAGGCTATCAGTTTTCGTACATTCCAGTATTCAGCGAACAAGAAGTTGTCACGGCGATCACGAAATTAGTAATTGAATCGTAAAAGGGTAAGTAGATGGCGCGTACAAGTGTTATTGTTTCGAGAATCCTTTCCACGGTCGCCCGTTTATACCAGATTCTTTCTCTAATCCGAGGAATGGTTACTTTGGTTCTCGCTCGGTTCGTTTACGGAGCAAGTTTCCCCGTTAAAAGGAACTTTAAGCACTTCCGAGAGAGGCTGACGTTAAATAAGGTGGAGGACCATTAAGGATCGTCAGGTCGGACCTTATGAAGTACCGTGGATACTTGTGAATGAAATCTACGCTGTCCTCTCGACGAAAGTGAAAAGAATGTATTCAAACGGCCCGGACAAAGGGAGAAACGCGAGGAGGGACGACGCGCGATTCACTCGATGACGAACGACGCTGCCCGTTGCAGCTTACTATACGCACGTACATAGTACACAGAGAGATGAAAGTGTTCGTACACTGCTGTCTCCCGCCGACAGCTGATGACGTTAATTTTGCAACATCGCCGCGTCGACATATTTACATAAACGTTAACGAGGTGCTAATTTCTTGCCAAATATTTTAATATCAATTACTGATGACTTTAATGTTGAAAACTGTGTGCTCAAAGTTCCCGTCATCTCCCACTCTATAATTTCATCGAAGGAACCTGGCCCAGCATGTGCGGGCCAATTAGTCAACCGATAGAGTAAGTCGTTAATTTTCACATTTTGCATTTCCCTTTCCGTTACAGCTTATTCTTCAAAAGTAGAAGTAATAATTCTTCTCAAGTAATTAAAAAATCTTGATAAATGGTCCATTTATTTAATGTTTGATCGATATTCCAAAAATGAGCATAAACATCTCAATTTTTCTGAACCTCGAAATTTAGATTGATACTTACATAAAAATTCTCTGAGGAATAATTGTATCGGTTTGCTTATAGCGGGTGGAGCTTTCTAGTGCCCACTTCATTTTGACAGTTGTTGCATTTCGGTTCACCGATTTGGAAAAACGAACAGCAATTTACGTCATTGAATTCACAGCTGCAAAATTAGCAAGCCACCGTGCTCTCGAATTCGTTGGCTCTGATCGAGCATCGCTCGAATACGAGACACCTAATTATCGAGATCGTAGACCGTTCCTCGGGAGTAGCAGAGCAAATTTTTCCCCGAAATACCACGATATTATAATCCGTGGCGTTTCGTCCGGGAATTACCCGGGGTATCTGGGACCGCGATCGCCATTAAGGATCTAGCACGGGAACGATCGCATCGCGGGACCGGGGGGATGACGAGGGGGGTTGAGCCGCGGCGATGGGTTGCACGGGGGTATGGGTGCGCGACGAGCGCGGCGTGGGTCAAAGGGGGAGGGCGAGGGTGGTCGGGTAGGCGGTCGGGGATCGTCAGCGAGGTTGGATGGCCGGATTCGCGCTAGGAGAGAAATGGATGCCGGTTTTCGGGCGGACACCCAGTGCATCGAGATAGATAGGTAGATAGACGTCCGGATAGATGCATGCCATGGCAGCCGGTAAGGGATGCCGAGGGGTAGCGCAAAGCAGGCGGGAACGGGCATCCGAGGGGAGTGGGTCGCAGGGGGTGGTCTGCGGGGGGGTGGTGGGTGGTCGCGGTGAGACGCGAGACGAGGGTGGGATGAGGAGGAAGAGCAAGAGGATGAGGATGAGGTAGAGGAGGAGGAGGAGGAGGAGGAGGAGGATGACGAGGAGGAGGAGGAGGTGGAGCAGAAAGGGGTCGATGGTGGGTGGGTCGGCGAAGGGTGAGTGGGTCGAGCGGGTGGTGGCGGTGGTTCTCTCGCTGATTACGTCGCAGGATGGTCAGGAGAGAGAAACGCCGGAGAGGATGCTGCTACGCCGTCGGTCGGTGGTGCGCGGAGGAGGCCGGTTTGCTGGATAGGGGCGAATATATCCGCAATGTCCTACCACCAACCCTATACCCGGTACTATCTTCGTCCTCCCGGTGTTCCTCTCTCCGTTTTCCTCTCTCGCTCTTGTACCGTCTACCCGCCTGTCTCCGTTCACGCCGGCATTCTCTTGCTCTAGCCGTAGTCGCCGGGTATAAGTCCCTCCTCGTCGCCCTCCCGTTGGACTTCGTCCGTAACCGACCACCTCTTTCCCACCGACGCCGACAGCCTCCCGGGTGGCAGGGCCCTAAGCTAAACTAAGCTACGCCAGGATAGGATAGCGCCAGGAGGATAGGATGGGATAGGATGGTTGGATGGTACCCACCTACCCTCGCGCGCACACACAACCACCGAGGACGTCGACGACGACGCCAGCGTCGACGGTACGACGGTACGACGGTACGACGACGACGACGACGACGACGGTACGGCGGTACGACGACGGCATCGGGAACGGCGACGGCGACGATCCCTCGTGCAGAAGCAACCCACCCTCCTCGTGTTCTCGCCGTCTCCGTTCCTTCCATATCCGTCCGGCTATCTGGCTCCTCGTCCCACCTTCTTCCTCGCTAACCGTCTCTCGCACCAACGCTCCGCGCGCGTCCCATACTTTCGTCCCTCGGTCTCGCTCCTACCAGCCAGTAACACCCACGGACCCCCCGGGGGGTTAGTTAGGGGTGGTATATTGACGGCCGGCGTCGCGAGGACGCCTATACTTAGTGTGCCGGCGAACCGACGCGTTTCCAGCTAGGCGTCCACCTCCCCCCGTCCCACCCCGCCTTCATCCTCCCTCGGTCTTCTAGCTCTCCACCCTCTGTCCGCCACCCTCGGCCACCCTTCACGACCACCACCCTCCTGCACCCTCTGCCGACGACCCATTCTACACCCTCTGCTGCCACCTTCCTAGAATCCTCTCCTCCCCCGAACCCCGTTGACTCTCTACCTCGGTCCATCCTTCGTCCACCACCCCGACGAACCATCGCCGACGAACCTCCACTCCCTCCTCCTCCTCCTCCTTTTTCTCGATCTTCCTTTGCCGCGACCCTACGTCCTATCGCGTAGGGTACTCTAGGTGCAAAGGAAGCTAGGACCGCGGTCGCCACCGCGGACCTAATCGGAGACGCGTCTCTCTCTCTCTGCGGGTCCATCGAATCTCGGCGCGGGTCGATCCGACCAAAAATTACCGTTTCGCTCGTGCCCGAGAACCCGCGGGAGGAAGAAGGTGATTGCGGTAGCTTTGAGAGAGAGGCCAGGGGTCGCGCGGACCGTGGCGAGGCGACCAGGTTGCGACGTACACGACAACCAAATCGATGACTCCGGGCACTGCGAGAGCTTCGTGACGCACCTGATGCGAGGAGAACACAGGGGACGACGGCGACGACGAAGGGAAACGAACCTCCGAGGGGAAGAGAGACCTCGTCAGGGGTCGATTAGGGAGCGACCGAGCGAAATTATGTATACGTCGAAGATGATGGCGACGATGCACGCGATGCGATGGGCTCGCCGAGCGCAGGAAGGTCTGAGAGAGGGACCCCGACCCTGGGCTAGGGACGCGTTTCTTTGTCGGAACTCGCTAACGAAAAAAGGATCAGCTCCAAGACGTTTCTCGAAGACCAAACCGAAGAGAGAGAGGCGGGGGGGGGGGGGGGGGGATGGGGGCAAAGCGTGGGGGAGAGAGGGAGACGGAAATGTTCATCGGATCGCTCGCGGTCCACGATTGCCGTTAACCATCCTTATTTGCCCCGACGACGTTACAATTTACCTCGTTGGTCGACTGGAGAACGCTGAACTTGCGCGGACGCGCAATTACGTCCGCTGATACGCGCGGTTACACCTATATCCTTTGATCGGTCGAGTTTTAACCGCGAGCACAGGTTATTGGAAACTCGGACGGGTTCAAAGATTTTCGCGTCCTCTCGGAACCTGTATAACGGCGTTCCCCTTTATACGGTGGTCCGATGGGTCCGTCAAATAACATTTAACGAGGTTTAAATACCTTTTTTCACCCGTCCGGTAGCGATACTTTGGTATTTGTAGATGAAGAGATGTACGTAGACCGATCTGCGATAATTGAACTCGAGCTGAAAGTTGCTCGCTTCTTTAGCAAATCTTTTTTTGAAGATATATCTGGTTGTACTTTTTATTAACTAGATAATTAACTGGATAATTAACTAGATAATGAAGTATTTGGAGTTAATCGCCAAGTCGAAAGGAATCCAAATATCGTTATCGAAAACTTGCGTACCGATCTGTACCACATGTTAATTACAAAAGCCGTTGCCAGACGGTCACAAACATCGGAGAAATTTACAGTTATTCAAATGGAGAGAGGAAACTTGAAGAAACATATAATCATATAAAACAATTATAATATATTATATATTATAATTATATAAAACAATTTATGGAAAACGCAATCTTCTAATTATTTATTTTAGAATGTACTCTGGCTGTTAGGCATTGAGTGATTGGAAATTAACACAAATTTTAAACAAATACTTCCATCATTAAAGTCACTAGAATCATTAAAATCGCCAAGGTCATCAAAATCATTAAATACAAAGAAAAACTATACACGTTACATATTTGTTATTTACAAGAACTACTTCTAACGAAAACTTTACTAATTTGCAAGTAAATATACTCTCAAGTAAAAATACTCTCTTGCAAGTAAAATATATAATCGGCGGTGACCACTAAACTTTTTACTGTTCTTAATTTTCGAGATTTACGCGCATTTATCGGGGATCCGTCGTTCAAAGCCCTGCGCTAACTTGTCTAGATCTCATTAAATGACGGTGGCGGCGTTCAACCTATGTCGGGATAATGAGCAACGACACACTACCCACTCCAGTTTTCTGATAATCATTACCGACCGGCGTACACGACGGCGGCCGAAACAAAGAGCTTTATTGTGGAATCAGCGGTGTCGAATGCCTCCCTCGGTGTACTTACATGAAATTGATGACGCCGTTCGATTTGGTACATAGAAAGCCAGTTACAGGAGGGTTTGATAGGCGGCGAAAGGGGAAGGAGTAGGAAGTAGCGTCGAAGACGACCAGCCGAGGCACCGAGTGTTCGCAGGATCGACGAGTAATCGAATTAAGGATGCTCGAGGTGACTAACTCTCGAGGACGTTGGTAAGGAATGCTCGTTCGTCGAAAACGATCCTCCTGTATTATATATCGCTCCGACAGCGGGAAAACAATCCCGAATGTTTGTGCCTCGGCCGAACGGTCCCGCGTTCCGATGAAGAATTCCGCGCGTAATGCTAACGGACGGATAGATGAACGGATACATGAAGTTTCCCGAAACGATTGCCCGTCGGACGACCCGTGCTCCCTCGTTACACGTCTCTAGATAAATCTAACTGCGAATAAAACAGGGGAGACCTAACCTTTCGCACTGCGAATCCTCGTGCACGAGAGACTCGCGGTGTCAAACGCGACACAGGTGCCATTAAACAACCCCATTGTATTAGAACCGAGTAAATTTCAATGAGAATCACCTGTACTGCGCCGTATTTCTTATTCGGTTAACGTCTATATGATGGTACGCATAGATGAAATAGAAGTCGATCATTAAAATATTCTTTCTTATTAATTTTGTTATTACTTGAAACGACAAAAGATATAGGTTTTCCTCTGCATCTATTACGAAAATTTAAAAAATGCGTTTTACAAGTTACGGTTACTTATATGCGTACTGGAAATTCGATCGAAATCGATTAAACCAGGGTCAAGCTACAGGCATTGAAACATTTGCAAAACTACAGGTTTCATACAATTTTTGGTCAGGGGCGTCAAAACTCGTGATAAAATAGTAATTTTTCAAACTCAAAACGACGGCAACCGATTTCGATAAATTTTTCACGGTGTATATAAATCACCCGTGATCTACGAAAGGCAATTTTTAAATTTTCGTGGTAGACTCAAATAAAAAAGTTAGAAGACAACTTTTATTTCTTTGTCCTTTCAAATATAGCAAAATTAATGAAAGCATTTTAATAATTGCCTAGTAAATTAGTCCCTTTATCATCTGGAAAAAATTCAAGTCAGTTTGGTTCATTTTTCAAGAAGTTATTGCGTTTCAAAAGGTGTACGATCACTTTTATAGGCCACTGTACATAAAATGATCCTTGAATAGATTTGTAAAACATTAAACGATAATGCAAGAAACGATATAATGTAGGAAATATTCATAGAGGGATGTTAATCCATTGGACACCATATATACAAAATGTTCCCGAAAACGAGACATAAGTCACCGCTACAAAAGTGAATAAGTAGTCTCGCGGTTGTAAACTTCATGGTACGGAGAAGTGGAATTTAAATTCGATGATACCCTATTGAACTTGGTGTCTAGGAAGGGTCAAACCGTTCGATCAAACGAGTCGAATAAATCCGAGAACGCGAGGATCGATGAAACTTTTTCCCGTCCGTGGCTCCGTTCGCGAGCGGATTAAAGACTTCGAAAGGAGTTCGGAATTTCCGTGTTAGGCGGACGGGCAACCGGGCGAGCGGGCGGGCGGGCGGACGAGCTTCGAGGTTTATGAGAGTAACGTCACCGTCGCCTCGTTAAACGAGTAGTCGTAGCAGCGTGACGTCACACTGTGCCGCCCTCTACGATATGCGATCAGTCCCCTTCTCTCTCTCGCTCTTTCCCCAGGCTATCTGATCCTCCCTCCCCCCCTCTCTCTCTCGCTCTCTCTCTCTCTCTCTCTCTCTCTCTCTGGCCTGTCTCTCTGTCTCTCTCTCTTCCATGTATCCACACGGACAGCACCAGTAAACGCGAACTTTATGCCGTCAATTTCAGCTTCCGATGCGCGTCGTCTCCCGAGAACCGATGGTTTCGCCAGTCTGCGTCACCCCGATTCGCCGATCCATCAACGAAATTTCACTTTTGCTGAAAATGGCATTATCAACGGGTCTGCTTGCCGGCTATCAAAGTGAAACACACGACCGATTTTACTATTCTCTTTTTAGCCCTTCATTTACCGTCTCCGCAACGTCCTTTTTGGGATATAGCATATTATTATACATATGAGCTCGCACATTAAGGGTATTTAAAATAGTGTTACGAGACATTTAAAAATGAGAAACTCTTTTAAATTAATCCTCGCGCGTAAAACTAGGCACTTTAATATCTATTTTTTTTTTAGTGTTTTTTCAGTAACTCCTGAGACAGTTTTGCAGAATCCCTTCGGATCCTTATTCTTCCACACTTTCGCGTCGTTTAATGTTTCGCGACCGAAAATTTCTATCAAATATCTTAAAGATACGAACCACGATTCAGCAAAATCCGAAGATTGGAAAAGAAAACAAAAACAATGCTTTTTTATTGTTGATTCATCGTTGTCAACCTTATATTAAAAAATACTATGCGAATATCTGCAGGATCACTAAAAATTGCTTATCGGTGACAGCATCCGTTTCTATCAGACGAGGGTGCAAGACGCAAGGAGTGTCGCAAAACTAGAAAGACTTCGTCCAATCGCCGCTAATTTCCATTATATCGAATGGTCTTTCGTAACGCGACACTTAAGTGGCCTCGTAGTTGTCGCGATGCATGCATTGAGATCGATTGAGATTCGTTCGTATAACGAGCCGTTCGCGCTATTCAAGTCAGATTTAATTATCAGCTGTCCATGTATTAATAGTTTTCATTATTATTATTCTAGACCGTTCAGCGTGTGCACCGATAACCAGACATAGTGACAGAGAGAGAGAGAGAGAGAGAGAGAGAGAGAGAGAGAGAGGCGGACGAGGATTAATTACTTTATTATTACCTGATAGGCTTTATCTGGTGTTGGCGCGCGGAACGCGGAGACCTCGACTCGTCGATCTTCCGGCGGATAGGTGTAATTGCATGATAAAGTGCTTTTCGAAACGTATTGTCCTCTGGCCGGACTGCGCGCCGTGTCTCAAGTCCCCGCGATTTTTCCAACGGCAGCGGAGCAAAACAAATTATCGTAGTTAGATTGCGAACGAAGTCCTAAGAGAAAAGCGAGGTAGAGGGCGGCAGGAGGGAGATGGACGGAGACCGGAGGTGGAGGTTGTAGATAAAAGTGCGTGAGAAGGACTCGGGAACAGATAACGAGACATCGTTGAGAGGGGACAACAGGATTTAGTGACAGCAACGGAGCTCCGTTTTTGCGATTGTTCGTTACAGTTTGCACGTCGTTTCGTCGCTCGTGTGTAGAACAGCGGAAACACAATGTTTTGGGTTCAAGGCAATCGAGTTATTTTTCCGTAGACTGCGGATTTTTATGCGGTACAAAAGCTGCCTGCATTAACGTTAAACCAAACCGGGCTCTAAAAGTGACCAACGTGTGAATTGCTTTATGAAAATAACAAGACAGCATTTATTTAGATATTTTGCCATTTTTAATACAATGTGAGAGCGAACGAAGGAATCTGTTCAATGGTCTCTTGAAAAAAGATCTTTATAATTTCGATGATTTCAAAGTAAAACTTGTGAGATCGAATTCGCAATTTAAAAACGATTGCGTTTACTCCGATATGTGACGTGGAAAATTGAGAATTATGACGCACAACGTCCTTAATTGGAAAAGAGGCAGTAAGAAATCAAGACACATTTTCGCCGCGTTGTTGCTAAAAATGAAATAAAGCAACCACTAAGTCTGTATTTGACTCGAAAGATACATCGAGCTATGGAGGGCTAAAGTTGTTGCTGTAACCGAACGCAGTAACGATGAATGCGCTGCAAAGTGGCAATTCAAAATCTCCGCGAAAGAGCAAGCTCGTCGAAACTTTGTTGGCGTGTTGATACGGCAATGTGGCGGATAAAGTTTTCAATCTTTTCTCCACTGGCCACTCGACAGCGCGCGCTTTTGGCTACGGGGCGGAGAAGATTGTCGATATTCCAGGATTCACCCCCCGTCCGTATCGTGCTCGCGGACATATTGGGCCGCGCGCACGCGAAATTCAATGCGCGTAAAAGCGTTAATGCAATTACGCAATAACGGCACAAGATTATCGTATCGTCGTGTTGCGGCGAACGTCGATCCGATCGCGTAACAAGGTTATGTTCTCGTTAAGCGTCTCTGCGGCGCAACTTTCGCGAAACTCGAGAGAGAAATACACGCCGCGCCGCGCCGCGCCGGCGACCCGGCTCGGCTCGGCTCGGCTCGGCTTGGCATCAGCCTCCCTTTTCCTCGACGCATCGCGGCTAGTCGTTACGTGTACGCACGGCGACGCGACGCGTAAAAGAAGAAAATCGAGCGGACCCTGGGAGTCGTTAAACTCCAGGATGCGGCCGGGACGTGAGCGCGATAATTACTCCTCGGTATTTGTCATCGCGTCGAGGTTAACGATGTCACTTTCGCCGACCGGCAAACACGGATCGAGGAGTTATCGGTGCTGGCTCGATACCGATCGAACGCGCCGAAAATACGAAGCAGAAAATCTTTTCCTTGCCGGAGGACTTCCGGTTCATTAGTAGTAGAACGTGTTCAGCGGAAGTCGGCGAAATCCTCGAAACCATTTTATAGGGGTTTAATATAATTACGTTATGAGTCAGTGGACGAAAGTATAGGGACACTAATAATCTTTAATGAGAAAAGCTAAGTATTCTGATGATAAAATTAAAAGTCGGCTGAATATATAAGGGAATAATAAGAAATAAAAAAAAAACGACTTGGCAACCAAAAAACTTTTCTTTATTCTTTTTTGTATATGGTATGAAATAATAAAATGCATAATTATACAATTTTTGATTCTTCAAAATATCAGAAAAGATTAACAATATTTCTACATTGTTTCTATCACTTTTTAATTTGAATGATTAACTCCTATTTCTAGCAATTCATGCAATGTTATTGGTAGAAGAAATATCTGCAGTTTACTTAAAAAAAATTTGTCGTTTCTCCATGCGCTGTTTCTTTTCTCTTCCTTTGAAAATTACAAATGTTCATTCCAGTGTTAAATATCTGGGAAACATGGTCGATGTATTAGTGCTTTGTAATCGGTAAATTCAAAAAACCTATCCCATAGAACTTCCAGACTCAGCCTTCGACACTTCCACGTTTCGCGTTCGTCCTTGGGTTTTTAGGGTTTCGTTCGACTATCAAGTTTACAGCACGACCAATTTCGTCTATAATGGTTATATCAGCAAATCCCGTGAAAAGGTCGTCGAGCTTATGTCGACCGTTGAACGTATCTCGATTGCGGTCGAGCGATCGTCGGTAGGAACGTGGCGTAGGTTCGATTTAAAACGGACACTGGACGGACGGTCGATCACTTTTGGCGCATTCACAATTACTTATCGCCGAGCGTCGGTAAATAACGGCTCCCTAGATACGCGACGCGATTATTCTTCGTCGACGGCTTTTGTTTTACCGGGCTTGCTATCTGCGTTTCTTTTATTCGTTCTTTCCATTCGGTTCCCACGACACGTAATTTAACGGAGACTGGTCGGGAATCGACGTCGCGCCGGGCCGGGCCGAGCCGAGCCGAGCGGCTCCGCGCCGCACCGCGCCGCGCCGGCTCGATCCATATACCGTATCGATGAATCGGTTGAACGTGACCGACCCATAAAATCGGGAGTTATTATCGTTTCCATTATCGGCGCTCGAAAATCTGAATTCCCCCCCCGGAAAATTAATCCGAATACACACCCGAGTGTCATTTCGATTATCATTATTAATTCTAGCAAGTTGATAATACTATCGTCGACAGACGGGATACTTTCTGCTTGAAAATTGCACTTGCGTGCTAACTGAAGGCGGCGACAGCTTAACGACTGTTCAATCAAGCCGGGGGTACGTCGAAATCACGTCGCAGATGGTCCCTGTACGATCGCCGACGAGCGGGAACGATTGGTCGGTCGGGTCGGGAAAGACGGGATAAAGCTGCACGTGTAGGATCTCACGTCCGCGGATCGTTCTCCTTGCGGAATAATGTTTTTTTTCCGTTGTATTTACTCGGATAACCGTGCGATCTCTGTTCACCGTCGTCCCGCCAACTTTGCGCCGCGTCGCGAACAGACACAGTCGAGTTTGCGGCGCGGCGCGGCGGCTTGAATTATCGGTCGGCGACAGTGCCTGGCGAGTTTGTTGAAAACCAGGGCCGTACGATGATCCGAGTAGTCACTTTCTACGCATACAATAAATTTGCTGCAATTGCCAATTAGCTTGTTAACGAAAATGAACGATTTGGGAAGAGGAGATTTGACTATTCGAGCCTCGGGGCTTGTTTTTATAGTTGTCGATTGTCCATGACTTTAAAAACGAGGCGCTCCTCTTACAAATTTCCCAATTTGTTTACAAGCTGAAGGACAATTGAGAAGAATTTTTCGTAGCCCGTAAGACAATACGTGTCTACGACAAAGAACATAATTTTTGAATTAATGAATTTTCACGTTAAGTGCCTTAATACTTTTTAAAAATAAAACATGTATGCATCACTTAATGTAAATCACATATATGATTGTATTAAAAAAGTCAAAGTTACCACCATTTTTTATTAGGTTACTAACATTTTTACAATATTTATTATTGAATCATTTTTAAGTGCCGATTAAGTTTTGTGTCGCGAAATTTTATATGTATTTTACATTTTATATGTAATAAGGCATTAAATTATTATATGTACAAGGCATTAAAATCATCTGTTAACGTTTTAAGTTTAACCCCTTGACATACCATTTCCTTCACAGTCACCGCAATTAGGAATTTTTCAATTGGTACAATTGGATCCATATTTAATTATTTGTTACTAGTAATTTCCATCACGAGTCGGACTCGTCAAAGTACGGCAAGGGGTTAAGAATATCTGCATGAACTGTTATATTACTAGATTATTTACTCGGAACACGTGAGCGACCCAGAGTCCGCAGAGTTCGCTCGTTTTCTGGTTTTAATTGCTACGAAATGTACGACTGTTCCCTAATTTGTAAAACACCATTTGTAAAAGTATCACTCACCATCGTGTGTAATTATCTGTAACGAACGACGTTTGTTAGCCGATTATAAGAGCTACAGTTTAAAGACTATTTCATAGAAAATGATCGGATGACTTTTTTAATTCTTGTATACGCCATCATATAAATCGCGAGTAGCCCAATTTAATCTTGTCCCCTTTAGAACCGACCAGTTACTTCTAGTGCTCGGTAGATACATACGTAGAATGGGAGCAGTGAATACTGAACGCGTTGAATACTGCATATGTATAGCCTCATGATCTAATTAGCTTTTTTTTTAAAGCTTAACTCCTGAAGTTCAAAAACGAACCTTTTTCTCTTGCAGATTATTAGCTCTCCGAGGAAAGAAAGATTAATTAATATCTTTCTCCTCGCGACTACCATTCAGTATTGGGACCGGTTTGCGATGTTCGATGTTCGATGTTACCGGCTCGGCTCGGCACGGCGGTGCACTTATTTACTTATGACGTTCACCTCCGTATTAAGATTTCTCACAGCGCTGGGAGGAAAAACGGGGAGACTTTTGACCAATCCAATATATCTTCTTATCGGCGGAAAGTAGAGCCCTGCGGAATCCTAACAGTTTCTATGCAGCCCAGAACGACGCTAACAATAAATGTCGATCGCGTTTATCCGCGCGTAACAAGGAACGAAACGGAACGAACCGAACTGAACCGGACGACACGCGGCGGCCGTAGCACAAACGAAAAACCATACGGACTTGTTCGAGCGTGGTGCAATTTTCGCTCGGTCGACCCCCCTGTGTTCTCTCCTTCCGCCTTGTAATTTTCTCTCGGACGACAATGCCGCGCCGAGAGGAGCGGCTTCGTCGTAAATTTCTAAATACCTCTCGCGGAAAATAAACCGCGGACATTGATTTATCGCGGAGATCGGCGAGAATTATTTACGAGATGAATTTTACCCGCGTGATCGCGACACCATCGAAGGGCTGCAGCCCTTTTCCCCAGACTTTTGATAATATTTCCGACACACGGTGGCGCAGAATGTCGCCTGAAAATTTCAAACGGCCTTTCATTATTTTCCATTAACTTCCGTCAGTGAAATTCCGTGCATCAACGATGAAAAGACTAAACGTCAAAACTGTGTTCTTGTTAACCTTTTATTTATAATATTTTATCGAACAATGCTACTTCTATTAAACGAAAATTGATTTTTGAATAATAATCAACGATTCGTACAATCGGCGTAAAAATTATCCGTGCATCTTTTAAAATGGGATAACATATTTGTTATCCCATTTAGAAAAATGTTCTCCAAAATTGTAATTAGTTGGGATGATAGAAAGATTGAAAAATGATGTTTTCTTAACTTCTCGAAAATTCCGTGCTAAAAGGTCTACGAATCCTTTTTACACAGACTGTACATGTTGAATTACCCTAGATAGAAGAAATAATTTCAATATTTTGCAACTGCCCCAGTCATCCCATAGCTTCGTGTCCCTACGTTTCAACAGCCTTACTCAATATATCAAATAAATTTCGCTAGTTTAGGTACCCATGTCGAATACAAATATAAAATCCATTCAAACTATTCAAAGTACAATAAGATTCATTGTTATTTATAGTTTAGTATTAGCACGTTGAATGACGTGTCGCGTTGGTCACAATTGAGTGACGTTAAATTGTGGCCTAGTTATCAAAATTTATTTCAACTGTAACATATTTGAACAAAATGTTCTAGGTTGTCAGAATACAAAATTGTTAAAATACCACTCTCTATAATAAATTTACTCTTTTCAGGTTCATTAATTAAATCACTTTCACATCGTGATAATTTTTAAAGAAAAATTTGTAGATGCGGCCAGGCTAACGCGCCAATTTGAGGATCCAGCTTCCAGAAGTTAATTCCACCGTTTCCTTTTCTCCGATCGGCCGCAAGTGTTAAACTTCAGAACGACGACGTTCCTCAAGTTACATAGAATTCCGATGGAGTATCCACTTGAGCGGAAAACCGCGTCAGATTTGTATCAAAAGTGGCGGTCGGGTGGGATTGATACTTCAGCGAACAAGTGTATAAAACGGTGCTCCTCCGGTCGCCAGAAGAAAAATTGAAGCGATCCAGGCGCGCGGCCGGAGAAAGGATCATTTCCACCTGGAAACTTTGCGAAAACTCCGCTTGGCTAGCGCGCGCGCGCTCTCAAGGTTGCCATAATCCTCGTTTAACGGGCATTTTTTCTTTTCACGGATCGCGGGCCACCTTCCTCTTTCTCTAGTCCGTGACCTCGTTGGTTCGTTCGTTGGTTCGTTTGTTCCCCGACGTAAATCCGTCAGAGAGAGGGAGAGAGAGATAGAGAGAGAGAGAGAGAGAGAGAGAGAGAGAGAGAGAGGAGCCGCGGTGTCCGCGCTTCGTTTGGGGACACCTTTTTACCCCTCTCCATCCCCCATCGTCTCCTCACCCCCAATTACTCGGGCTCTTTCTCGACAGCGATGCCGTCGTCGTCGTCGTCGGCAGCGTCGGCGTCGGCGGCGTCATCGTCACCGGCGTCGTCGCCGTCGTTCCTCCCCGTCCACACCCCCTCTGTCCCCCTCTCGAACGCCCACTCTCTTTCCCTCGTGTCCCTCTCGCGAGAGTGCGTTCGATCGACCTGAATTTTTTTTCCTCGCTCGAATCGGGAGCCCTGAGAGCAATTTCTCGACTCGTCGCGGGGTGGTCGTCGTCGCCGAGGAAAACCCCGAGGAAAATCGTCTGATCGATCTGCCTTCGGTCTTCAGGTCCGAAACGAACCAGCGCGCGGCACCCGACGGAGACGGATATATCGCGGGCGAGAAAGCTCGAGCGAGAGAGAGAGAGGGAGAGAGAGAGAGAGAGAGAGAGAGAGAGAGAGAGAGAGAGCAAGAGAGAGGTGCCAACCGACGGAGCACGAGTTAGAGAGAGAGAGAGAAAAAGACGAAGAGACAAGGAGATGAAGTGAGAGAGAGAAAGAGTGATCGCCGGTACTTGCCGGCGGACGGTGGGAGGGGTTCGAAGAAGCGAGGCCGAGGGGCGAGAGGGGACAGCCGAGAGCGGCGAACACAAGTATGTGCAACGCGAGCCCCGCGTATATAGCTGCCACCGGTTCCCTGTGTTTGTGCGCGGGTGGGCGACCGTGTCCTTAAGGGGCGCTCACATCGCGCGGACACACCGCTGCCGGGGATGTCCCGAGTTTGCACGCCGGAAATTATGCTCAACTCTCCCCCTCCCTCGCGTCGATAAATATTCGCCCGGTCGTGATCGTTCGATCCGAGGGGGACTGGAGTCGTCCTACGGCAGGAACTTATGCCGCTTGAATTAGAAAGTGAAGTTCAGCTGCTATCAAGAGATATTGTGTCTTAACAAAGTGCAATCAAAACGTAACTAAAAAGAAACGGTATCGTTTTGTTAATGAGGAAATTTACGATTTTCTGTATTGAAAATAATGTGTGTATCAAGCATTTAGATACGGTGTATATTAGTCATCGAGAAGAAGTATTGAAATAGTTTAGTTTTATAGGAATCTGTGATTTAATTAAATCATTATAACTTTCTGATTAGTGTACTATATGCAGCACTGATTTATAAGGGTTTAATAAGAACAACCCCTCCGATAGTTTCATTACTCGATCATTACAGTATAGATTGATGATGTTTTAACAGTTCCCAGAAAGTATCATTGAAAGTATAATTTAACGACAGGATTAAAATTAAACCGATTATCGCTATTCTTATTATCAAACATTCTTGTAGCATTTTCAGATTGTAGACCTATGAAATTTAAATGATTTCCTTGCAAAATTGCTAGATTTCAATGACGCTTTTAATTGGCATCGTCGAAAGGAGTAATGTATGTATGAAATTTATGGGATACGATTTTAAATTGTATTTGACGACGAAGAAGGCGCATGGATCACGGCAAATTTCACTGGGGACGCCCGTTTCCGTGGTAATTTATCGCAGATGCTACGTTATTCCGGTGTGGATCCACCTTAAAGCCGGTAGGGTGGACAGGATGAGGTACACGTACCACCACACCGAAATCTTACGAGCCTGCCTCTGCTAACTACCTCCTATCTGCCCTGCCCGAGGCCCTGAAAACGTTCTACGTTACGCCTCGCGGGGACCCATTTCGCGCGAGCCTCGTGCACAGGGATGTACGTCTATTTCCGAGCGCCCTTGCCTTCCTACGAATTACCATCGTCCATGAAACCATCCTAATTTGCTCTAAACATCCTACGATCCGCTCTACGGCAACATCTGATTACATAATTGGAAGACATTCATAACGTTAAAAATCCACTCAGAGCTTTAAAATGAACTGCGACTATTCAAATTCGGGTAATCTTCTTTTCTGTTATATTTCTGACACTAGAATCATATGACCTACTAGTCATTAAATTTTGATTATAAAAATTGCTGAAATGTTATTTCAGAATAGAACAAGCTCGGACTATCCTCAATCACCTTGAATATTGATTAGAAATCATCAATTTAAGTTTTTAACGTTTCACTGAGAATATTGTATTTGTATATTAAATGATTGATCCGTTATGAACGACATTCCTGACTCTCCTTATTGATACCTCGGCTCGTGTAAGAGTGTCATAAGTTCTAACTATGCGTTAAAACTGACCTTTATGGTTGAATGCTCGATAAAGCTACAGCTTATGGTCACTACAAACTGATAAGATAAGAACTACTTAACTATTAGACTAAAATGTGGGGAAATTTAAAGTATTTTTGTCAATGAACAGGAAACTTGTAAACCTAAATTAATTGCAGTGGATAAATTTATCAATAGTACTGGGTCACATAAAGTTCAAGTACGTAAACCTCCATAAAATTGCGTTTGTGTTTGTTGCAAGAAGATGACTCTTACACTTGGATGTCTCCTTTTTAAGGCCATATTAAGATTCCTAATAATTATCAATTCATACTTTATTTGGCGGGTTAGGTGTTACAATAGAACCTCGATCACCTGGTTCTTCAGTATCAGAATTCCCTTACATTTTACTTTTAAAATTGCTTTACATGTAATCAGCTCAATGTATGGTAATTCATGTCTATGTAAAACAATTTACTGTATAAATAAACGATGATATCTGTCACTGTGAGGAAACCTGATAACTGATTTCTTCTAGCTTATTTTAATTAATTAAAGTAATTTTCTTATAACAACGTCTGTTTATAACGGCCTTATTTCTCTAACCTGTGGAAGTCGTTATAAATAGACTTCGCTGTATATTTGAATAAAATGTATTTTACTTGTAAGAATTTTTTTGAAGATGTTACGTATGAAATTTCAGGATGTTTCAACGCAAAAATTGTTGATATCGGGTGATTTTCGCGGATTAGATTACTAACCGATGCGTAATATATTAATTAATCGATTATTTATAAAATATATAAACATACATAAGTCTAAAATTAAAGCAATATTGCTAGCGACCAAAGACATTCAAGGAACACTAAAAGTTCTCAAAAGAAAAACTGATTCGACACTGCGGAGTTTTTACTTGTAAACGTTTCAGATCCACGAATATTTCGACGGAAAATTGGTGATACCTGGTTACTTTCGTTTCTACTTGTTTATTCGTAAACGGCGCCGGCCGTGGAATTAAGTGGTGCGGTCCGCGCGGCAAAAAGAGGAAAGCGACGCCCGGCGCGGAGGAACAAAGGGGCCGCGCGCCGCCTCGCCGTTTTCTATTCTATGCGATCACCTGGCGGGTCGGGTCGGTGTGCGGGCCCCGGCCGATTTCGAAAACGGCGCGGTGCGTTTCGAGAGTTGCCGCAATGCAGCTAGAAGCGCGGGGAGGCGCGGCGCGGCGCGACGGCGAGCCCGCGGCCTCTCGGCAATGTCGAAAGAATTTCCTGCCTGCGCGCGGCAGCGAGCCGAGGCTGCCGTTTCGGGAGGATGATGCCAGGGCCGAAGCGACTCTTTCCGCGACCCCGATCACGGTTTCCCTTCGATTTCACGTGGAACGAATATTCCCGGCGAACACCCGCGGCCCCCCTTCCGCGGCGGGCCGCCACGGCCCGCCGCGAACCGCCTGCGACTTCGGCGCCACTTCGAAATCCCTCGCCTCCTCTAACGGACCAATGGCCGAGAAAACAGCCACGCCGATCGGAATGAGAAACACCCGGCTCGCAAACAACACGGATTCGTTTCGCGTTCACGGGTCTCCGAACCCCGAATTCGTAAATATTCCTGATTCGACAGCGGGGGTGATTGTTGCTCCATCGGCTGATACGGGACCCGTCTGAGAACGGGGGTGAAATGGATATTGATGGCCATCTTAGCTGTAATTTTAACAGCACGAAAATACAGAGTGACATTTATGCGTATTAACAAATTAGTTTTTGCAAAGCTAATCTAGAATAGCATTAACAGTGGCGCCAGCGGTGCTGGGTTATTTCTAATAACAAACCCTTTTACATTTTATTTTATAATAGCTGAGGTACACTAATTTAGTTCGAGTCAAATGTCACTCGGCATCATCTTCCGGCTCACCGTCTGACCTTCCTCTTTTCGACTGTTAATGGAATATGAGTTAATTTATATTGATTTAACCCTCGCACATAAATTGTGTAGTATACGAATAGATTTTGGATCAAATTCACCGGATGTCATATATTTGCGATAAATAAGTCCACAGAGTAAATTCAGTTCGTTTAATTGTCACATTTTATTGCTTTAATCGTGTTTTCGACTTCCATGTATTATACTTGTTCTAAATAAAATGAAACGACTCTGCGTCAACAAGCGCGCTTCGGCGTTGTAGCAGATGCTAAATGAACGCCGTAGCATAAATGTATCTCTCCGAACGACTGTAATGTTGCTTATCGCACGCTAACAAGATAATGACTGTAATGAATGTAATGAAAATTCATTAAGGCCTCAAACATACTTGTTGCAATCTTTGTGGTTCAATACAAGCCATAAATTCTACACGACTATACGAAAACGAAAATAATTTTGAATAAAACACACGTTATATTTTATTTATTTATGTTCATATTACAAAAGTAATATTTTATTTCTACAACTATTGTAACTATTTAAGGAAGATCTGCTATAAATGTGTCACATTCAATTGGACTTTACCAATCTGTGACAAATTATGAATCTTCTTATAACATAATTATATTTGTTTTGTAACTACATTATGCATATCTAAGCACATGCAATTTGGAGCTTCTACTAGTCAATACGTAATTATGACAGACAATTAATTATATTTAATACATTTAAAAGTAATAGGTTTTTGTATCATAGTAATTAAATAAGTTAAAATTGTAATATTTTTACGAAATATTTAAAACATATTAGAAACGTTTGTGAACATAATCCTATTAGAAAATGGGATAATAAACAATTAACTTTATTGAAGAATCCACAAAACAAGAAAAAAAGAATAACGAAGCACAAATTCATTATATCTTACAGCATCTGAGTCGTATAGGAGAACTATTATCAAACGTATTGACGAAATTCAAGTTTGATGACGAATTTCAAGTTTGTAAGAAACACATGTTTACGAAGCAATAAAGGCTGGGGTACCTGCGCAAGGTCTGTGGGAAATGGGAAAATGAAAGGTGCATCGTAAACCTAAACCTAAACCTTCTTTGCTTATAATGCCATTTATTTTTAGGGTACTTCTTAAGATAATTTCTATGGAATTTCTATTTCGAAATTCTTGTTAATTATTCTCAGTTTGCACTTTATTGGAAGGACAATGTTTTGTCACAGAATGCTAGAATATGATATTAACCACAGCCGCAACGAAAGATTTATGTAATTTTAAAATCGTTATATAATATAGCACTTAAAAGATTAATATCGAGATTACTTTATTTAATGTGTCTGTTTCATTCGATAATAAATGGGAGAAAATGCACTTTTTAAAACTGACCTGTTCCTTTGAATGTGCCCAACTAGACACAGTCGTTTAGTTTTCTTCGTTATCTTGTCCTAAACAAAACCGTCCCATTCATGGAAATTTCCCCTACTGTACACTTAAAGATAGGAAAAAGCTTCAGTTCAACTAACGGTTTAACCCTGCGAGTACCACATTGGTGTCACTGGTGACACGTCGGCCCAAATCATGATTGCTTTACCACCCCCGCTACACCTCCGCAGTAAAGTATCGGCATGAGTCATAAATGATTCCGGCAGGGTTTTCCCTATTTCGGTACTCGGAGGTTAATAACGAAAGGATATAAGAATTCGCAGCTTAATTTTGGGTTATATGGTCTCAATTCTAAACACTATTGTCTACAAATTTCATTGTCTATTTCGGTCAGTTTATTGGAACTGTACTATCATTGTCCGCAGACCATCATTCTCTCTTGGGAGCATTTATTATCGTTGTCAGATCAGATTCATCTATCTGACACGTCCACATAATGTTTACGAATTTTTGACTAGCCGTCTTAAAATAAAGCCACTAAATCCTGAGGACGAGACAAATTTGGTCCCACAAATTATTTATAAGTCACGCAAATGATTTGGCGTATAGCACAGACTGTTCTAGCCAATGCGAAATTGTAAATTTGTTTATTGCGCCAGCCGAGATCTGACTCGATTGGAAATCATGAATATTTAACGCCATCGCCAGAGTCGTCTTGCCCAATAGCCACTTTGAACACAGCAGCTTAAAAGGCTTACGAAAAGTATTGCACTCGCGACGAAGTGTTTTAGTTGATGGAAATTGAAAGTTGCACTTAAAGAAAGACAAGGAACTCGACCGGACAGTTTATTGGTGCGAGGGTGAGTCGAGGGTGTAGAGAGAACGGAGACAGCGTGAAAATGCTTACAGCTTGCGAACATTGCGATACGATCCTCGTGACCGTTTCCTTTAATTCACACATTATTCGTTCTCTATGAGATTTAATTTCTGATATCTACGGTCAGTTAGGTCTTAGAATATACAAAATTATATTATAACCGTTATAATGTATTCGAATTTATAATGGTTAGACTGCGGCGTTTTGTACGAAATAAATGTTGTCTATGCCAATCACGATATACAAGGTTTACATAGAACAAACGTGTTAATTATCGTGCCACCTCTCGATTACTGTGTCCTTACAATAAATTAAAAGTACTGAAGATCTTCAGTAAAATTTAATCTGTAATTTTCATAGTAGAATCAAAACACCAGGAGGTCTATAAAATATGGAAACTAATTTTTTAATTTTCTCATATAAGTCCGTGAAATGTGTGTATTCTTTTCTTCGTTCAAAATAATATCGTAACTATTGAAACATATATAATAAATAATGTTAACTAATTTGCGTTCTCCATATATTTCAATTATAAAAAAAATGCGCACTTATATAAGAGGAGACAGCATATAATGTAGGTAAAAAAAATTGTACAATTTCTCGTAAACCTCAGTCACCACTTTAAAATACTGATTCTAAATATTTATTTCGTTTCTTAATTATTTTAATGACTAGAAAACTTAACTATTTTGATCGAAAGTTCACAAAATCTATAATCTAGAGAAGCTAATGATTAATCTTCATGCAAAATAAAAATACTCCTCATCGTTTGTATAAAACAGGAATTCGATAAAATTGCGTTTGTTCTTTCAAAAATGTTGACAAACTGAAATTAGTGTAGCAGTATTCTTCAATTCTTCTCGCGGTTTCTCTGCTGTGATATATTAATCCATTATCGCTATAAACGTACAAGATTCATAGCGTAGTTATAATTCTACGACATCGTTTGCTCGATGTCGATGCATTCTTGACAGGATTCTTGATGAATAGAATTTATGCACGAAGAGTAATTTACAACTTCTGGATATGCCCTATGACTTACCGTTCCTACTAAATCACACTTAAATTGACACGCGTTTAGCGACCCATTCATCGTCTCGTTAGAACACGATAGAGACGTTTCGTGAAGACGCTAGACAGATACCGCGTGTTTTGTCAAAAATCTGTTGTCACTGTCATACGCCGACGATATTAATACGTGACGGGTTCCCCATCGGTAGGAACACGGAGTAGTACACGTAACAATAGCGGAGCTGAGTCACGCCTTTGCATCGTCGCGCCGTGTGTCTCCGGACCGTTTCTCTGTTGGTGCCACCGGTCTCTTTGTCTTCGCGCTTCACGCTTTTTACTGAGTCTTGTACGCCGTAACCCAGGCCGCGTTGTTAATTGATCAATTAGCTACGCTGTTTGCGGACCGAGCCTCGTGTTTTCGTTCGGCTCATCGAAAGGTATCATCGGTTAGGTTAAAGGATAGCCCCAGCACCGTTATCGGATAGCTTCGTCTTCCAGTATGCATCGACGATAAGGTTTTGGGACGATTATCTAATCAAATCCACCTTTGTTGCTGGCATTTAATCTTTAAATCGATAGCAAACAAATTCTGAACCGCATAAACTTTATTAACTCGTCGAGTGATCCACGAAACTCGAAAAATCTGGTCTAGAAATTGCCTACCGCTTGGCTTTGGTTAAATGGATTACTATGTTAAGTAAATTTTTACTTATTGAAAAATGGTGACACAGCTCAAATAAAATGATGTAAAAAATATTCGACTTGGACCGATCGTCCATGGGGTTAAATAGGAAACTATACACAATTCTCTATGCATGCGCAAGTTCTTCTACCATAAAGTAATCGAATGACGTAAATTTTCTCTTCACGGTCACGTGAAAACAAGTTTAACGATTGATTTACGGTCATAAAGTGACAACTGTAGATGAAACTGATTGCGCATTAAATGGCTGACAGAACTCTTGAACACAGAGGACCGAAGCGAATGTCTGCGAAAAAGTAGATTTTCACGAACGGTGTCCTTTATCCATATTCTGATTAACGAACGCAGCCTTCGCGTCGCTTAATAACAAGGTCGCTTTATCTTCTCGAATAAAAAGATAATTTATTTAAGCAGCCGGGGTGGATCAAGAAAGATAAACGCGAACGAAAGAGTAGCGACCTGTGCGCTAAAAGGGATAACTGATGCGCGAGAAACTGCGTTGTCAGTTTATAAAGATCTGTCTAATAATAGCCGTCTGTCGGCGTTCGTTTAAATATTCGTGCTGAAGGGTGTCACGCGAAAACCAGCGAAACCATCGACGCAGTTTTAATAAATACTCTGTCGCGGACTCGATTCCCTTGCCGGCCGGCCTGCTCTTCCGCCGGTAATCTCGAAATTCGTCGAAGATCAGACCAGCCGGGCCGCCGAGAAAAGAACCAATAAAGTTACTAGGATAAATCACCGCGGGCTTCAATAAAAAGAGGACTCGCTGAAAAAGGTACTCGGGGAAAAGAAGAGGCGAGCGAGCGAGCAAGCGAGCAAGCGAGCAGCAGCAGCAGCAGCGTCGGCGTCGGCAACCTGTGCGCGAGGTCCTCTCATAGACGAATATTTATGGGTTCAGGGTTAAGAAGAGCGGTCGCTGGAAGCGAGGAGCCGTGTGTGGGAGCGGCGAGAGCGGGCGAGGATTCGCCGCACGGAATTAAAATAAAGTCCCGGTGAAAACGATGCGATTCTCATCAAACAGAGAGACGAGATGAGATTTTTTATTTTCGAATTTTACCGGACGACCGACGCGACGGTGCGCGCGACGCGGCGCGGCGTCAACAGAGTAGAGGAAGAGGACTGCGAGGAGACGTAGGAGCAGATGAGAGAGAGAGAGAGAGAGAGAGAGAGAGAGAGAGGGAGATGGGGAGGGGAGGGGGAGGGTAGAGGACGAGGAGCAGGAGGATGAGGAGGAGGACGACGGGATAGACATTCGAAAATTGCGATTCCAGGGAAACGCCCGGGGCGACGTGATTTCTCGTTCAACTCGGCCAGAGTCTTTCCTTTATCCGATGCGCGGGAAGGGGCGGCCGAAAAGCGTGCGAACGATTTCTGAAACCTTTTAGCTCCGGAGCGCGAACGACGGCCAAAGAGACTGGCGAAGGCGGAGGAAAGAGCGGAACGGACAGAGGAAAGCGTTGGATTCTCGGGGCCTTTACCCGGCGCGGGTTCTATAAAGCGCCGGTTTTTAACGCCGCCGAACGGAACGATCGCCGTGTGCGCGCTTTACGCTAGGCGGCGACCGATCGGCAGAGCGAGCGGGCGAGCGGGCGGGCGGGCGGGCGTTCGAGCGAGCGAGCGAGCGAGCAGCTGCGAGACCGAAAGAGCCACAGAGCGAAAGTGCGGACCAACGAACGAACGAGGGGAGGAAAATGCCAGAAGCCGGGGATTTTTCGGAGACGGAAACGAGTCTCCGCTCGGACCATCGGGAACCGGTCGCGCAAATTGCTCCGCCACGCGGAATCGTCCGCGTCAAACGTGATTGTACGCGGCCAACCCCTCGCAGGCTCGTAATCAACTGTGGATTTAGGGAATCGACGCCGAACGGTTCACGTGAAAACATTAAAACGTTCGATTTCATAGAGGAAATCAACCTCTGTTTGACATCCGGCTTTTGCAAATTAGCCTGTAATAAGTTGGATCCGCGGCAGTGTTCACGGTCCAGGGGTGTCACTCTTGCTTTTACTACTGTATCGATAACAAATTGCTATTTCTTCCTGATCGACGCATTAAGTGCTGAATGTCAGCTACAAGAATTCCCAGGATATCAAAGTTATTTAATTAATGCTAGGTTTTTACACTAAAAACAGTTATATTGTATTACTTTGTAATATAATATATATAATATAAAATAAGTAAATTAAAAAAATTGGAACTCGTCATATGGACGCGTCCCGTGAATGTAACGTTAGCGAAACCGAAATTGGAAAGTTCTCATAAAAAGATTTTTTTATTATTAGGTACCATAAAAAGAGATTTCTAAAAACTATTCATTTTCAATATTTGATAGTGCTAGTGTTAAATACGATGAGTTAATGAATCTGTTTTTCATGTATTTACTGTATTGAAAAGTAATTAATAACCAAGGATATAAGTAGAATCATGCGCAATTTCGATTTTTATATGTTAAATAGCGCTAACGAAGATTCGATGATAGATCGGGAGCACAAAGAATCAAAGTGAGCTCAGAGTTGGTCGCTCGAGTGTTGATAGAAAGACTTTCCCGTCTTCAAAGAAGTCCACATAGCATTGCAACTCGCGAGGTTCGGCATGTATACACTTTGATGAAAACAGCGACAATGATCCGAGTGAGCCGCACGATCATAACGATCGCGGTCCGAAGAAACCATGAAAGGTCGCTACAGTTAAACGGTCTAAGAGCGGCCGTAATCGTTTATCTGTGAACGGTCCATTGTGTTCCAAGATCGCGAGTTTCTTGCAGCTAAGAAAGAACGTAGCGTTCCGACGAGGCCTGTCACGTAGTAGACACGTAAACCGTACGCTGGGAAGGTGTAACTTTCTCGCGGATAACGTCGATTCCTCGCCGCCATTGCGCGCCGTCCAGAGGAAATTCCGCGACCGGCGCGGCGCGGCGCATCGATTAGCCGGACGTTCCCTATATCTCACCAGTTTTTTCGTTCCCACGATTTTTTTTCCCCAACGTTGGTCCTTTCTACCGGCTGAGGCTGAGAGAGCCCGGTCGATCAGTCTGAAAAACGTATCTTCATGCCGCAAGTATTATCACTTCCCGGTTAGCCAAAGTTATGTTATTTTATGAAAGTTTGTAATATACAATTCGTTAATTTTCTGACAAAATTTTACACAACTATTTTACACAACTTTTTCATCGACCACTTTATGGATCCAAATTCATTGAATTTCCATATCAATTATGCTTTGAGATAATAAGCTTGAATCATTGTATCATAATGCAATTGGCAAAGATATTCAGATCCATGTAAAGCGAACACCGATTTTGGCGCAAGTCCCGTAGAAGTTTAAAAAAGCAGCGGCAACGACAAACACCTGCAGATTGGTAATGATCGTAGACTCCGGGCGTCTCGCAGGGCGACGCGTGCGTGTCCTAAAACACGGGGCTAATTCCTCTGGATCAGTTTCGCCTCGGCGCGACGCAGCAACGACACCGCCGCGCATCGATCGTGCTTTTGGCGTTCCCGGTCCGCGATTCCCCAGGATCGGTTGTCGCGTTCCACGCGCTTCAGCAATTATTCCTCCGCGAAGGATTAACGAAACATCGAGCGTGTTAGCGTCCGGATGGGCACGGGAGAGGAGCGAGGGAAGAGTGGCATGGCAGCGTTACGAGGGAGATAGGCCATCGGAGGGGAGCGATTAGATTCGAAAAGGAGGGGCGGAGTTCGGAAATATCCCCCCGCAGCGATAGCAAATGATTAGGTACGATACGGGCTCGCGGATAATGAAGGTTTCGTGACCAGAAGCGGCGTCGGCGTCGACGGCAGCGGCAGCGGCGCTGGCCTCGGTGGACGTTGAGGCTCGGAGGAAAATCGAATTTCGGGGCGGCCAGAGAGAGAGAGAGAGAGAGAGAGAGAGAGAGAGAGAGAGAGAGAGAGAGAGAGAGCGGTGGCGGCGCGGCGGCGGTAGCGGCGGTGGCATCGGCGTCAGTGGCGATGGCGATAGCGTTAGCGATCACGATGGCGATGCTGATGGCGATGGCGGCTCTCGACCGACCGACGCGAGGAATTCCTTGGATGGAACGGGGCGAGGAAGCGTGCACCGCCGGGGTCCGTTCGTTCGACGATTACAATAAACGCCGCGCGTCCATCACGCTTCGCCGGCGAAAATCAATGAACGTGCCCCCCTTCCATCCCGGCCGCCCCCGCGGCTGGCCCGCGAAACAATGGGAACCGAATTTCAGGGCCTCCGAGAAACGGTGCTTCGAGGCCGGGACTATCTCGCCTCTCTCCCGAGGTCGCGGCACACGCGAGCGGCGGCCGGGTATCGCGAGCGAGACGAGAATCGGTCGAAGGAGGAACGGATCACGATGTGCCTGCGATTCGTTCGATCGCGGCCGAAAACGTCCGCTGGCTTTTTCGGATCATTCGGATTGCTTCAGATTGCTTTTTCCATCGACGAAATTGCTGTAACACACGGTTTTCCAAGCTTCTCTCACTCAAAGCATCCTTTACGGAATTGTTTCTACTACGCGAACGGTAGAGTTCTAGATGTCATTGTTTAGCGTCTACGCCGGCAAAATGAATTGTCTCCTTGCAAGAACAGATTCCCGTTTGTAGGTTAACTAACAAATTTTGTAATTAAGAAGCTCAATGGTCCTGCAACCATGTGCTCGTTGTTATTATTAGACGGAGGATTTTATGCACTTGTGGATTTGTGAGTATTTTCATTTGTTTAAAGAATTTTCACGAAGCCCATCCGAAAATAGGATTCACACTTTGCGTCTATCCTCTAGATTTCTTTCACAGTTACTAATTTAGCAATCATTTGTCGCTAATAAATTGCTGTACCGGAGAAGGGATTTATATTCATTGTCTGCCGACCGTTACTTTAGTGTTTAACCCTTTACGGTCATATTCAGTTTATACGTACGTGCCATGCTGGTCGAAATTAATGTTCAATAATGTGCAATATTAAGAAGAGACGAACATAATTTATTTTTTCTCTTTTAAAGTTTGGATATATGTGACACAATAATATATTTAATTTCATGTAAAAATAGAGAAAGATAAATAAATGGCTTTGGTGGCTGAAAATAGACATGCGAATGATAATTGAAAGGTAGGATTTTATTTAAAACAAGTACGTAACATCCAGATTTAAGAGATCATATTCGAAATCTTGGTATTATAACAAGTCTGACACAAATCGCTGAAATTCTAAAAGACTCTTCCGCAGGAAACAGTCGAATAGTTCTTAAACTAAATATACGATGTAATCAAAATGGTGGAAGATTTAAATAAATTCTGTTTTCTCATAGTTACGAAGCAACATACGCTAACGATGACATAGGTTTAGTATGAAAAGATCAAGTAAACCGGTTGTATTTGTGTTTCGTTTCTCGCAACCGATGCAGAACATTTTTACTTTGCACAAATATTCGCAACCTGGTTATTATTAAGTCATGAACAGGCTTCTGGCGGTGTTGAAATTTTAATTACAGCGTAAATTAAACTTAATTGTTTTCTCTTCATTTGAAGTGCCAGTAACTTTGCTTCCTCTAACAATGAGGTAATTGGACTGGTTCGATAAGCTCCGGTTGCTATTCTAGTTCCTGCATCGTAGACAGGTGTTAGCATCTTTAAGATACGCGATTCTACCAAATCATATATAATCCAACTGTAATATATAGGCTACGGATTTGATGCATTTACAACAAAAACGAATAAGTCAATTTTAAAGCAGTAAATCGATTGAAAGAATTAAAGAACGTCGTTATATTATTTTCAAGTTACTACAATTTTTGAAAAAGGAGGAGCTTTCTACCTGATAATTGATTGTTGGAATTTACGAATACGATTTTCATTTTGCATAAAGATCCGCAGTCTCGTCAAAGAAATTCTGTTTTTTAGATTTTTTACGGGACGCTTCTTATTCTAGCCAACATTTTATTTGCAACCTATTTTACTGCAACTGAAATACAACTTAATATTCTTAAGAAATAGAATCCTCTGTCTGTACTTTTTATCAAAGCTCAAGCGAAGAATTTTATATTCGTGTTCATCTGTTATTATTAACTGGCACGATCCAAAATGCGATTGAAGTTCTCATTGTCGCTTTCGAATCTTGAACAACTGTTCTAGCCTTTGATAAAGGAAATAAAATGATCAGAAATTACAATTTCAACATCTAGATGTTCATAAAAATAATTACAGATAAACTAAGATGACAAGTATCGTTTATCGTAGAATGATGTCTTCATGGAAGGTTATTGAGCAGATTTAATGATTCCTTCGCACATTATTGAGTAATGAAACCTGCGCGAAGTTTCGACAAGTACATTTCTGCAACTTTCATAAGAAATTAAAATCAAGTCGTCACTCCGACTGCTCGGTGCTTCAAAGAATTGGGTCGCACTTCGTTTTTTATTACAGTTAAAGCCTGCCACTAAGTAACCTCGCGAACGACTCGATTTATAGCTGTTTTATATACTTTCCGGAGGAGATTGATATTTTATATAAATTTTAGCTGTCGTAACACCATCGTTTCTCGTATACACGAGTCGATCCCCGTTTATCTCGGTTTATTGCTGTAGCTGAGAATTTAATGCTTCCGTTTAGAGGAACAAGGTTTTCGATGGTTATTAATCGAAATTTGTAACAGGTGCGCAATAATGCGATCGTATCTCTCGCCGATGTGTCTTGGTCTTTAATTTACGATTACCGAGATTACGAACACGTTCGCGAGAAATGAATTTATCATGAATGTTTCTTTGGCCAAATAATCTGACAAAAATCGTTGAAAATCCGCGTAAATATATTTCAGCTCGTTTCTTCCATCGAGTAATATAAAGGGATGCCTCGAAGAAGGAAATTTGTTATCGGTCGGTCCCACGGAGCGCAGATGTGTGACGAAACGTTTCGAGCACGCTCGAATCGCTGATGGGCTGATCGTAACGAGGAACACGAGCTAACTGGCTAACTAGCACATAGGAGAAAGACGGCGGCGTCGGCGTCGGCGACGCGGCCTGCTTTTCGGCCCAGAGTTTTTCCCCGTGGAACGTAGCCTCTCCTAACGCCGCGAGCACCGGAGCTATTGATGAAAGGTGAGGGGGAATCGATCCGCTATACCGTGTACTGGGTGTCCTGTTTTCGGCCCGCGAGCAATTCGCGGAATCCCCGACGTTTCGGGAATCACCGGGTATCCGTGGCCACTGTATTTCCGATCGTACTCGGTGCTCCAACAATTACGCGGTATTTCGTTATTACGCGATAACCGCGATCGACGCGTCAAAGACATTTCAAGGTCATACCGCTGAAGAGAAAAGAAATTCCAAGAAATTCACGGTGTTTTTATGGTATCTCTATTCTAGGATTGATGAATTGCATTCTTCGTTTATTTATAGAGTTAAAGCGAGTGATAAATATTATAAAGGTTTCTAAAGGTTTGGTGGTGCTTGATTAATTTGAACATTTTTAGGGTTAGAGAGGCAATTCGAGGATCAGTGAAAAGGACTGAGAAGGTGAAATTTCTTCTCAAAACCGAGACAAACGCAGATTTGAATTTATCTACAAGAAAATGGGCACAAGTGCTTGTTAATTGAGCCGTTCAGTGCACACATCGACTAACTCCATAAAACAAAAAGTCGAGAAACGCGATGAAATGATGTACATTGATTTTTAAAATTCCTGTTATAACATAGATTCACATATATAATGTAGAATGAATAAATACAGATATAGCTTCTTTCATTTAACGTATAATTTAATGTATAAATTTAATATTATTTAATGTATAAAATTAACAAGAAAGAATAGCCAAAAAAAAAATTTTGTCGTTTAATGGTGTTAATCTTTATTATTCAGGAAAGTTATTATAAATATAAAAAGTTATGACTATACCAAGTGCTTTGATACTTAAATTTAAGATTTTTCAAAAAGTGGAGTTAATTGATGTGTGCACTGGGCGGCTCAATTGTTGTAGCCATTTGGGGAATCGAAGTTTTAAATCTTCTAATATTATCGAAACATAACACTGTTCAGGAAGTTTATATTGCAACACTCAAGTATAGGGTACATAAACTGTATATTACGAAGCATTATTACTTAATGCACTTGCGTATTTCTATTTTAAACAATGGAGTTTACACTAGTAATTAATAGAATTTGATTTGTTTACGTTAAAAATGTCGCGATGCAAGAAAATTCTATGAACAATGTATTTACCCAATTTGCATTTTATTAGATACGTTACATTAATTTTACGGAATTTCTGAGATCCCTGAGTTAGTAGTCAACCTGCGGATACTTAAAAAGAAGAAACTAAATTAATATAATTGGAAGTTAAAATGCTACATACAAATAAAATAATAATATATATATATATGCGCTATTTAATTTATACCATTTTGAATAATTAAACAAAACATATAAAACGTTATAAAATATAAAAACGTTAAAAACTTCAACATAAAAGTATGGACTGAAAGTGAAATTCTAAATTATCTTTGTTTAACAGTAGACCATTTAACATCTTTAATTTTTTCTTGTACAATTCCTGATATACAGAAATATTTTTGTAACAAATCTTTAGATAAATTTTATCCGTCGACTATATTCTAAACTGCAAGAAAACAAATAAATTGACATGATTCCGTAGCATTATTGCTTTCGTTTTGTACTAGATGTTGATAGAAATTCTTCTTTCGTTGTAAATTTCGTGAAATAACCATATTAAAATGAGAATTTGCCCAAAGATCCGCATTGTAATTATAAAAGGACTCGCACGAAGTTTACATAAAAGTAGAACTAAAGTAAAAACCACGGTCAACTAATATTGCGGATAGTAGAAACGCATAAAGATCCGTAGTTTCGGAACGATATTCTATATTCTGGATAGTTTCGTAGCCAAGTTCAACGGGCACGCGTAGTAAGTCGAGCGTTGGGCTCGGGGCTCTCGAGGCGCTCGAAAATCGGCCACCCGGTATAATTTCCATCGCGTTTAATTGTTCCCTCGCCGGCCCGTTTATCCGCAGCGCCGTGGGCGAGCGAAAAACGCGCGACCGATTCTCGGAAGGAGAGAGCCTCCTCTCTCCGGGACTCTCTCGCTGGGGAACGACCGGGCAGAAACAACGGGGGAGAGAACCCGGCGGGGGGATGGCGTCGGCGTTGGTGGCTAGCGGGTAGCGGGTAGCGGGTGGCGTGGGTGGCGGGTAGCTAGCGGAGCGGGTAGTAGCGGCGGCCGCGGCGGGACGAGGGCGAGGAAGGAAGCCAGAAAATGTGGGGGCGTAGATTCGCTCGTCCTTAGGGGTTTTCGAAGCCGCCGCGGGCCTTCCGAGGGCCAGGCTTAACCGAAATTCACGCGGAAACACGCTCCTTCTGTTATTTTCCCCGGAAAGAATTACCGGACCGAGACCCCCAGCAATTCCGAGCGAAATTTTCTAGCCGGAAGTTCGGGAATTCATCTGCCTCCACGAATGCGACCCGTCCTCAGGAAAAATTATTGATTTTACATTCGGCGTGCTCGGCGATCGTGGCAACTTTGGAAATTCCACGATAGCAGTGTCTTATCGATGAATTTACTGCTCGATGGGTCGTGCAGTAGCCTTTATCATGACCCATTTGAATCTGTGATCGTAATCTGTACGCACCTGTGTCTATTATAAATATGAAGAACAAGTTCTAAAATTTGTGGACTCGGTCGCGTACTACTTGCCCCGGTGGAAACTAATATAATTTTGTAATTGGATACAAATGAATTTAATATGTATGAATATTAATTCGTAATGCTTATCGTAATTAGAATTTTTGTATACCGAGAATCGCTTGAGAGGAAACGAAAGATTCTTATTTATTGTATACCTATATTTACTTGAATGCTTTTTTTTTTCATTTATAAGAATCTTACTCGCATAAAGATGCAACCCACGATTTACTCTACCGGAGTCACGGCGAGCAGGAGTAGAAAGGACCGCAAATATGCAGAAAATCGGAGCGAATATTGCAAAAGTTCTTTGTTTTGCTGGGTGAGATAATGTGGTTTTAATAATTATTAACTTCCAGGTGTGGAGTCATAAATTAGAGAGATGCAATCAGATCAGATCAGATCTTTTAATAATAACAAATAATATGTCGTTAAATTTGTCTCGGTAAAGGCAAATAGATTATATTAAAAAAAAAAACATAATTTCCGATAAAACAAAAATTAACTAAATCCTGAAAACGATTAACACCGCGTTATCTGCCTCATCGAATAAAACAACTTTTGTAAGAACATTTTTCCACTGTTTGTCGTAATTTCCGAGATATTCTCGATTACCGGATAAAACGAGCAGCTTGTACACACATATATAGGCATAACTACAAAATTAATTATATTTTATTTACTTGCCAATGAGAGAATAGCATGTAATTGGACGGCTTCGTCTAATTATACTCGGATATTCGTGGTCAAGAAATCAGCGAGTCGGCAAGTTCGAGCGGCCATATTACGGAATAAAATACTGCTTTGCTAACTTTCTGCCCCATACAAGGGTAAAGTGTCTCGAGATCGAGTTACTTGCCGAGATAAGTGAACTGTGCTGCAACGATAAGCCCTCGTTCGATCGAGCGCCGCTCAGGATATAAAAAAGAAAATAACGAATAGAGAGAAGATCATCTGCTATAAAAAGTGTTCTTCAGAATGGCCGAGAGACGATCTGTTGGAGCCCAGAGAAAGAAAACACTTCCGCGTTCAAGGTCTGCCACATCCACATAGGCTACATACGGTTACGATACATTTGTAGTCGAAAGAATTGGGTTATCCAAAGAGCTCGCACCGATTTCTTAGCCTTTTTCAAGGGCGTAGACGCGTTCGCCCTTTCACACGTTACAATCGTATGGAATTTTTTAGAATGCAATATCAATGATCGCATGAAACTTTTTCAATTACAATTTCATAATTATTTTCACCAAATAATAAATTATAACTCTATAGCAGAATTCTAAAACCAATACGAAGTTATAAAAGCCGATACTAGGTACAGCAATTCCATCTAAAATCCTGTGTGTAATAACAAATGTAGTACGATGCTGATATTTGTACGTTATTTTATAAAAATCACGATTAAAGAAAAGTTTTCTTCTAGTATGTTCCCTTGTTTAAATTCGTATACTGTTATCTTATTTATCTCGAAATTTCACTTCACCAATGAAATACGCAGCTAATTTTAAATGAAATACGGCTAACCATCGGTACTTGGACAATTTTTTAAAATTGTCGACCTATTAGAAATGTTATTAGAAATGCAGTTATCCGTGAAGTAGTGGATAACATTTTAAATAACATCTGAAAATGATATTACATTCGAAATAATTATTATAAGATTTCGTATAAAATCCCTCGATTGAGGACGACAAAGTGCAAATAGATACAACGATATCAAAAATATTCTGAGTTCAATCTAGACAAATTCTTTTCCACACGTCGTTAATATTCCGAACGGTTCTTTGTGAAGATAAGAAGACTAGTTCGGGGGATAACCTAACAGATGCAGAATGGCTCGTGAACGTTTCCGCGAACGATTTCGAGGGTCTCTACCTGTGAAATGACCCCAAGTCAAGATGGCCTCGAGACACGGAGAACGGTTCACTACGGCTAGGTAACCTCGACCTCCGATTGTCCAAATTCCGCCACGACGCCCGAACAATCTTCAACGAGCGCGGTGGATCGGCGCGTGTTCGAGGCATGATTTCCCGCGAAGAGTACGACGAAAGGGGCGCACGATCTTCACAATAGCCGCGGGAACCGCAAATGCCTCGAAAAAAGGATGCCGCGACAATAACCGTAAGTAATAACCCTAAGTAATCCGAAAATTACCGTGCACGCTGATCGAGGGGGTTTAGGTTCTCTGTCCTCGATCGTTGAATGCCAAGGAATTCGAGGACGAAGGGACTCCTCGTGGTGCCCGCGAGGTATTTTCGTTCCAAGATGGTAGACGGAAGACGGTGAAAATCGAACAGTAAAAAGATAAAAATCGGGGGGATAACACTCGGAACAGAGACCGCGTAGTGATTGCAGGTGGAAAGCATTATTTAACCCTTTGTGGTCCAACTTGTTTCGTCCTTTTTATTTCAGAGCTTGCTATAATCTTGTACAGGGTGTCCCGAAATTATGGTACTTCCAGGAATTGAGGGATTCCTGAGATCATTCGAAATAACTTTTTTCTTAGCGTAAATGGAAATCGCAACTTTGTTTGGTAGTGAAAAATAATGACCAATGAGACGCGAGATCAACAGGCGCGAGGCGGTCGAGTCAATGAGCAAAACTGAGTTCCGTCCGTCCGTTGGATCAGCCGCCTTGTGCCAGTCGAGCTCGTCTTTCATTGGTCAATGTTTTTCGTTAATAACTCGTAAACAAAGCTGCGGATTGCATTTTTGCTAAAAGAAAAGTTGCTTCAAAGGACCACGGGAACTCCTCTTTTCTTGGAAGTACCATAATTGCGGGACGCCCTGTATTGTCACGACTTTGTGTAATATTATTTGTAATTAATATAAAAAAGTTTGAACCAAATTATTTATGTATAATTAATGATACATCGAGAATTGTTTTGTATGTTTATCTTCTTTGACCTCTACAGTTGATCAGCTGATCATTATCTCGTCATCAACAACCACTATTGAAAGAAATCCGCAATTTCGATCTCAATTGCAATCTATATAGAACAGTAGTAAAATAATACACGTGAACAATTCGTCCAATTCAACAAAATGAGTAAGCATTAGTGTAAAGGTCTACTTCAACGTGAAACCTTAAATTCTCTGTCAATAAAATAATATTCTCCGTTTGCTGAATTTGATACGTTTAATATAAATTGTAATCAACAATTTTCATTTTCGACAACAAACATGTTACACGTGCGCGGCAACCAGCAACTTTTATTTCGCGTTAAGAAGTGCTCATTATTATTAATTTTGCGTAGAGTGTCTTTTACCGTCGTAACGCATAGTGTTACCTCCAGGAAATGAGTTCCTTTATATATTTTCTGATTCTACATTTTTTAATATTCCGTACAAAATTGTGCTGCTATTCAATGCTTTTCAAAGTCTGTTAGCGGAACATGCGGTTTGAGTGAACGAGTTAAATAGGAACAATAAAACACGAATTACAAATTAGTAACCTGTGATTTCTCTGGTTTCAATAAACTGTGCTTTCCAATGAAGTTATTCAAACTCGGCGCAGCGCACTTTGCTGGTAGCTGTGCAGGTAACTTCAGCATTGAAACCGCAAACCAGGTGTTTTCCTTTTTTCTTGATACGTATACAGAGCGCTGTTATAGGTTCTCTGATTGGCCGGTGTTTTTTGCGATTCGTTAATAATTCGTCAAGAAAATTGCAGAGAAAAATTTTTGCTAAAAAAAAGATACTTGAAACCATCTCAGGAAATATGAGTCCTTTCCAAGGGCTTGTCCAACACTTTCTTGGACATTCTGTACGTAATAATGTAATGCTGGAGGCACGACAGCGCGACTAAATAGTTGTTCGAACAGAAATGTTCATTTTATTCGCCGAGCATTTCAAGTGTCCCGACTCGCGACGGCTTTCCCAGGGTGGTCGCGCTATATTGCGTCTGTATTATCACACGGCCGGAAACGTGTGATAGCACCTTCATTTCAGCGGGAGATCGAGTGGGCCGCCTGGGCCGGCCGGGCCGCGAGCGGAAAAACCGTGCAGGCGAGACGTCCGAGAGCGGTCCGGCAAATTTAAGTATGAAAGCCGCGCGGTATAATAATGATTTCGGCCGTTCCGTACGTTCGTTCGTATCGTAAAAGTTTAATGCGCCGCTTAACATACGCGGCTGCGTGTAAAAGGCCGCATTACGGAAGTCATTTGGCCGCCACCCCGTCCTCCCCCCCCCCGGGCGCCCCCCCCCCCCCCCCCCCTCCCCCTCGACACGGTTAACAAAAGCTGCATAAAGAGTGGACGTGATTCCGCGACGATGGAGAACGCTCGAAATTAAACGGCGGTCTGGAGCCCGGATTCGCCGACGCCGTTCCTTTCCGGATTATGTACTCGGATTCGGGGCCTGGTCGATCCTCCGGTTTCGATTCGCGGCTTTATTACGCTGACGGTGAACCTTTAAACGGTTATAATTAGGCCGCGGACGTGTTTACGCGAGCCCGCATTTTCATAAGATTAACCTTGCGTAGGTCGCGACTGATCCGAGGGATACATGTAAAATCTCTTTATAAATATTTTACCTCGTCACGAGGGGATATTTATATTTCATTCGGCCCTGCGGAGGTCGTGACCCTAAAATTTCTAACGACCATTCCATCGCGACGCGCCCCTTGCTATACAGTACAAGATTGACTCGTCAATCGAAAAATCTTGCAAGCCCTCGAAAAGGGAGGTTTCTGTGATGATTTCAAGTAATTCTTTTTCATTGTTATACTTAATGCCGAGAATAGTAAAAAGAAACCATCCACTTCATATTTATGAAACTAGTTAATGTAAGTCAATTTTATTTTTCGTTATAGGAGACAGAATGACCTAATAAAAGTTAGTCTACATTTACAAGCAATTGTATTATATGGTTTTTTTTATATCAAAATACTGAATATTGATCTTTATTAGCCCTAAACCTAATTAGTTAACGAGTAATTTCGCTGTATTGACTGATATGATCTAGAATCTAGTCAACCAAATTTACATCGTTGGAAAAGATCATTGAAAAAATTGAACCCCGTTGGCTATCTCTTTTTCATGAACACGAGAGTTCATTAACGCTATATTTACTAGAGAAATTAAACAATACTTTTCAAAGTTCTAGCTAAAAAATCGATGCCTAGGTTTACTAATTTTTCTTCAGTAGACTTATCAACCTCCCCTAGAATGACTGTGAAACTAGTTTGGTAAAACAGATATACCTAAAAGATCGGTAAAAATAGTATTTAAACGTTTCTTCGAAACCAATGGCGGCTCGCAAAGCCAATTCCGCGCTAATTTGTATGTAAAGCGTTCGAGAACGAGGGCACGCGTCGAATATTTCCGTAAACTCGACTCGGGGGGTGAAGCGTCGCCGATGTTCCTTGTTAGTGAGCCAACATAAACGCGTTGTCGCCACTGGAATTTCCATTTTCGTTCTCGATCGCAGGTACGGAAGCCGTGGCGCGTCGCGGCGGCTTTTTCGGAGCAGAACCGAGACGACGGGAATGGGATTTTCGCGTCGTAAAAGTCAGCCTGAGACGACGGGTGCGCGTAACGCGTTTACAGTCCACGGAATTAGACGTCCGCGTTCGAACGACGAAAAGCGCGACGAGCGCCGCGTTAGGATTCGACTTCGGGTACGGATTTTGGTACGGATACGGGCGTGGATACGCGAGCACGGGTACAAGCAGCCGGGCGGCGCGGCGCGGCGCGGCGTGGCGGCGAGAAGAGAGTTGCGTGTCGTAAAGTCTCTCCCGTGAACCTGACCGATGGGGTCGTTAACGTATCCGTGCTTATTATTCAAATTAAACCGCGGCGTTTACCACCGGGCGACCGGCCCCGTTTAAGCGCACGATACGACTGCACCGCGAACGTTCCTCGTTTATCCGCGACTGTCTTCGTTCGCTTACCTTCGACGCGTTGCGCTGAATCCCCGCTTGATGAATTTTATCGCGTCACGTGCGACCGTAAAAGTATCCAAATTCAAGAAGGATCGACTCGCAAAATCGACGTGCTTATATTACTGCAATTTTGGTTAGAAAATTGTGTTAGGGGTTTACAGTGCTACCGAAATTCAGAAGAAATGGCCAAAAAGAGAATTAAAAAAAACAGCTTATGGGGACCGTTTTTTCAAATATTAAAAAGCAATCTACAGAAAAACATTAATTATCCGGCCTAAGAATTTGAACAAGAATGTATGTATTATGAAACAGATGTTTAGTTACATTGGCTTTTACTTTATTAATCCCTCGCACCACGATTCCTTTGTGATAAAATTAGGGTATCTAACATTTCGGGTTCAAGTCGGGTTGGAAAATGTTTTCCTGTTCTGATCGACACCCGAACGTTAGCGATACTTGGGTACCCGATATTGAAGACGGGCTAAGTACTGCTTAGGATAAATCGGCGAGTTATCGACACTACGTGTGCTGCTTGACTTGTCGGGTATCCAAAATTTTCGGATATCCGCCCAGTATCCATCCTCCTACAGAAGTGTTCTGATAAAACGTGAACCTTCAAGATGACATATACTGGCCTTTGATCAAGTTCTGTGGTCAGCAATGTGGCCTGCAGATATATAGCGCAGATATAGGACAGTTTTATGTCAGTTTCTGAACAGCGTTAGCTCAGCTTTAGGTTCGATTTATGACAATTTTAGAGTAGATTCAGGTCAGTTTTACGGTAGATTTAAGACAGTTTCAGGGCAGTTTTAGGATAGATTCAGGGTAGTTTCTGGGTAGTTTTAGGATAGATTCCGGGTAGTTTCAGGGTAGTTTTAGGGTAGATTAGGAACATTTTCAGGATAGCCTCAGGATAGGTTTAGGGTAGTTTGAGGGTAGCTTTAGGGTAGTTTCAGGGCAATTTTATGGTAGATTTAAGGTAATTTCAAGGAAGTTTTAGGGCGGTTTTAGGGTAGTTGCATGCCAGTTTCAGAGTAATTTCAGGATAGATTTAGGAGAAGCAAGTACGATAATTTCATCACGAATCTGACTCGGCGTTATAGTGCAAAGGGTGAACACTAAGTATTAAAGTACTAAGTAATAAGCCTTAAAACTAGCTTGTATTACTTTCTAATAGGCATTGGAATGAAGTGCTTGCTGCGGCTGATTTTCAGAAGCACCGCCCCCTGCCATGCTGAAAGTGGGCGTGGTTACGTTGCTCTGGACCAGGTTCGGGGAACTAATTGTTCACGAGCTGCCAACGCTCAAACCGCTACCCGCGCTGCCCTGTTCCAATAGACTGGCTGACGGATACACAATTTTGGACCTGCCGTACTCAAAAGTTTGTGATTTTTGTATTTTCTTATTTTTTCTTATTATGCTTAATTACTTTTAAACTTCTCGATTAATGTTTCGTACCACGTGTACCACCGATAGTATATGCTTACAAATTTAGAACTAAAGAATTAATTTCCACCACAAGGATGGATTATAGTAAGTTTGTTTCATTGTTATATATATACGATAATTACTAATTACATATAATATATCAAGTTTTAGTAAAATATCAAATGGTCAGTGTGAAGAGTCAATTAAAAACAGCTCGGCACGGAACGTGTTAAAATCAAACTTTGCCACGTCCTTTTTCTTCCAGCTTGATTTTTATATTATAATTACACGAATTAGTTTTTTCATTTATATAATTGTTACAGCGACATGTCGAAAACAATTTTAAAAACTTCTATTTTATTACATTATCGCTCTCAAGCGACGAATGGTCACGATTACGATTTCGTTGCGATATTTTAATATTTTTATTGATTCATTTTGCAGGGTATAAAAGTCGATACGTTTTTCTTTCGCAGTTAGGTTTCCTTAAATCAGTTGTAAACGTATCCACAATTAACAGTAAAAAAGTATTCACACGTTCATCAATCTGTATCAAAGCAATTCAACACAGAAGGAACCATTAATTTCAGCTATACAATACCACTGTACCCCTTAATCTGCGTTCTCAGTCGTTGCGTAACAACTAGGAGTGGATTGAAATTGTAGTAGAATCGGTCCGCGAGATTACTAAATAGTACAGTGATTTTAGGCATAGGATCGTGTCAAGTTGAAACCACGCGTTGCAGGTATCGTCACGCGAATTGTAACTGTGAAAGCAACCTGATTCTTAAAAAATTGATTCACCAAATTATGACGTGAACTTCAAATAAATTTGCTTAATTTATGCACCAGTTTCATTGTTCTAATTAACAGGTCTATGGAACACCTTCCGAAACGTGTTATTCCACTGTAATAGCATAAATAATGCTAAACTTTGTATAGGCAAAAGAATAAAATTTCACAATGAATGTGTGACGGTAACATGGATTTTAATTATACTTGGAGAAAATTTTCTTGAAAGATTTTTTTGAAACGCACCCACTCACCAGAATTATGCCATTAGATAAAAAAAATAACCTATCTAAAATCTGAAATCGATCGAACAACGGGAAGACGTGCCGCATGAAATTTGAAATTTAAAAAATTTTTTTAATTATCTTTTCTTCAATATAGCTTTTCACGATTTATAAGAATAATGAAAAATATGATTACGTTAAAAAAATTCATGATTTTGAAATTTCAAAAATTGACAAAAATTCAATGGTCAATAAGTAAGGGTCTTCTTAGTAGGACTGTCGTATTTCTTGAAAGTGTTATTTGTTATCAAACTATAATCTTCCAGCAGATAAATTTTGACTGACCAAATTTTTTACGAAAATGTCATCTACGCGGATCGGTAAGGCGAAAGAAGCGCGAGCCAGGAACGTGGAACGCGTCCGTGGTTCGCACGGTGTAAACGCTACGCCTTCTTTTAATATATGGCGGTTATGGTCGTTGGAAACCGCGGACAGCCGCGCATATTCATGGACATGCGCCACGTCGAGTGTGAAGTCCAGGGAGAACGATTACGGAATGGCGTCGGGTTCCGCGCGTCTCGCGGCACTCGCGGCACAGAAATTGATGAAAAATGTACGGTTACGTAAGCCGGCGTAATTTACCGTTGGCACGACACGTAAACGGCATAATTGGATCCCAACAAGCTATATTTCTCCGCGCGGGTTTCCGCCTCGAAAATCCTGTTTCATTCAAAGAAACGAAACTAGCTGTCTAATTATCTTTGAACTCGATATCCGCCTCCCGTTCGATTAAAAACAGAAACTCGAAGACATCGAATTGGTCGTTAAATCCGTCAAAAGAAAGAGGAACGTGCAGAGAAAGCGAAGGGGAAAGGAAGAGGGGAGGAGGAGGAGGAGGTGGGAGGGGAAAGAAAAACAGTGGAAAAAAGGAGAACGAACAAAAGCGCATCGTTTTGAAAGCCCGTGAGCGTAACTACAGCTTAAAAGAGCGAAAATGGTTGCGCGGGGAATTACGCAGGGAAAAAGCACGTCGGTTAATTTGTCTGTCGAGGGAAAACATTTAGCCAGAACCGTGGACAGGAATAATCGTGTTTCGAATTCGGGTTTCGCAGACGGGTCCCGCTATTACCATTATTATAAGTTGATGTGACGTGACGTAATGGGAGTTAGAGCCGTATGAATGGGCATAGAGCAACAAGTTGCCACTAAAAACTGGGAGTGAGTTCGTGAGTTGAGTTCTGCTCGTTACACCTCTATATGTAGTTCTTCCTTCCCTATACTATACGCCGTGCTATATACCCCCGGCCCGTTATAAACCCTCCGGCTTTTAAAGTATTCTTTTTAAAGCGGAACTGTCCTAACAGACGTCACCGAGTCGTAATATTCCTCCGCCGGTACTCGGTCCACGTGACTGCCGATCCTACGTAGCGTATATATCTTCCCGTCCCTTTCTCTTTCACTCATCGATCCAATTTCTGACATAATATCAAAAGACCTTGTACCTTGCGACGTGTTAGGTCGGAACCGAATGTCGTGTCCTTCAAAGTGAAATGGAAATCTTTCCTTTTCGAATTGGTTCAAAGGTTTCACTTCATGTTTTACAATTTCGCCGCTTTTCACGGAAAGGTTTTTGCAGGATGAAATATAAACAGTAAATATTAAACGGAATAGTTGCTCGAACGTTACCGAAAACCTTTATACCAAATTCAAATTTCAGGAAACATGAGAAATCCGAAATTACGCGCAGTTGCGGATCTTTATACAATTATGGTAAATTTGTTTATTAATCAAAATTAATGGAAAAGTAAACTTGCTCTTCTACACAAATATCAAATATCCCATTACACGTTCTTCCCTATGTTGTATTTACAATTTCCTACATACACCTCCCTATTACAATAAAGGAAGCAGAAAATTAATTACAACTAATAATCTAGCGACACGTATTCTTAATAATTAGGCTGCAAAGTTTACGCGTTCATGATATAAATTAACAGGTGAAAATTACCTATAAAGACATTAGAAGCATCAAAGAATATTGTTATATAATTGTCAATTGATTAAAATATTAAAAGAGAGAAGACATCGAACAAAAGACATAAACAAGTTTTATTTTGCACAAACGTATTTCCTCGTTGCGCGAAAAAAGAAATGCAAAGCACGCGACCGACTAATTTTCATGTTGACCCGTTCAACGATAGACGTAAACAATACGATTTCCGAGACATCCTGTATATCTGTGGCAATGGCAGGGGAACGCGTGAAACAAATCTCACCCCTTTACGTTCCCCCTCCTTCCTCGTGCACCATGAAACCCGGAATTATGAGAGAGCGAAACTTTCCGAGTGTTTACCTTTAAATCTTTCCTCCGTGCGCACGGGAGGAACCGGGAGGGAGCGCAATAATGGGATAAAATAGCGGACAAACGTGACAAATGTATCCTGACAGGCCGGCAAGATATATTTCCCTTGTCGTTCGCCTCTTTTTGCCGGCATTTAATACACGATTCCACTGTTGCGCTTACCGGCCTGTCCCGGCCACTCGACAGATCCCTATCGCTCGATCCTCTTTATCGACTCACAGTTTATTACTTTTTCTTTCCTTCTTTTTCTTTCCTCCTCCTCTCCCTTCATTCGCTCTCTCCTCTCCTCTTTCTTCCCTTCTTTCCTTACTTCCTCCTTGTCTCTTTCTCCTAACACTCTCGCCGGCCCGTTTGTTTTTCCCTTTCAACGCTTACTACGCCACTTCTTGTTCTTCGCACAATGAATCGGAGTTAGCAGCCCGGGCTAGGGAGGTCAATTACGGATAATTGCCGCGCGACGCTCGAGAAACTCTCGACATCTCGATTTCATTTATTTTTATTCTATTTTCTAGCAGAGCTTCGCTCACCCGAAAATTTGTAGGCATATTTTCGTGCCGGAATTTAATTTAATGGGTTTCTGGTTCTATTTGATCTTTGTGCGCCGAACGCGGCGGCGCCAAACACGGACAATCGTACCAACAAGTTGGAAGACTTTGGACATCTCGGTTCTCCTCATCGTTTTCGAGCAACTTTCCCGATTCACAATTGTTCGAGGCATACAACTTTTTTCCTCTGCCGGAGTGTTTCTGCGCCGGAAATCAATTTTATAGGTGTTTGGTAATTCTTTGTACGCTGAATTCGGGCTGGTAGGGATAACCATGGGTGTTCACGACCACAGGCTTGAACTCTAGTGGTTTTCTTTCCTTTCTTGAGCGAATATCGCCGCGTATATTTTGGCACACTTTTCTGGCCAGACTTCCCGTACCGGAATTGAATTTTTTGTACTTAATTCAACACCTCTTTGTATACCGAATCCGAGCTGGTGGAGCTAACCACGGATAATTGCAGCGACGAGTTGAGAAACTTTTGACGCTCCCGGTTTTCTTTCTTTTCTTGGGCGAGTTTCCGCAGCGGAAATTTTGGACCGTAACTTTCCGCGGAGACATTTCGTGTCGGAATTGAATTTTAAATGCTGAATAATACCTTGCAACGTTCTCGATGCTATCAACACTGTGGCCACTGGTTCGGCGGTGCGGGCGCGACGCAATTCTTTGTCTAAACACCAACGTGAATTTAAAAATTCAAAAATAAAAATATTTGTTCTCACGTTGACATCATTTTACTCCAGCTAGATTTCTGATGGAATATGTCCAAGTTCTTAAACACTGTGTATAAGGCATTCTACAGAAAACGCCGAATCGTGCTGTTAACTTTCACTTTGATAATCGTTTAACCCCTTGAGCGACACGGTTCGCTAGTGCAAGTCTACACCTGGGTGGCAACAATTTTCTATCGCTAGGGTTTATATACGTCACGACTACTATACGAAAGCAGCCCGTACGTCATAACCATTACGGAGAAAGATTTGTACACTTTATGGGCTCGAAAACGCAATAAAATTTCACAAACAAAGCTTTGTCCATGAGATATATATGTATACAATATAAACGCACAAGAGGTTTATATATCTTAAGGACAATGCCCTTACATGCTTCTAAAGTAGTTACAATTTTGTATTCGAACCATTCAGAGTGTACATAATGTAGAAACGCTTAATGTATCTAACAATTTTTTATTAATAAACAAATTTATTACAAATATATAAAGGTATGCTCTGTGTCATACATTGTATTTTCATTGTTCTTGAAGTTTGTCTTTATAGTTTTATATTTGACGTAACGATATTTATCATAAATGCATAAAGTCAGCAGGCAGATCAAACAGTTATCATACTCTTTTGGTTTTCCATGATTGTTCCAAGAACCAAGAACGTACTCGAAATGTTACCCGGCAACTTGTTTCGAAGCTCTGCTTTCGACGCCCAACGGATAATCAATAATCAAGAGATTATTGGCTAAGAAATGTTATTTGCGAGTTTACGGAATAGGAGAGCCGAGTATCTGCAAATCGTAAAATTGAGCATCTTTGTAGAGAATTTTTGCTCATCGGTGTTCTCCGGCAACACCGCGTCATGGAATCGTCGAATCGTTTCCCGATCGGCAACTAACAGAAGCGGTTTACAATCGGCGCGCGGCACTGCCGTTACACTTTCCCGGGATAGTCCTTTACTTTGTCCCTACGACAATCCCAACGATGACGTCAGTCTCGTGGCAGCTTTGAAGTTTAACAAACATCGATAGCAGCCTCGACCAGCGACGTTTCTCTGTTATCCTCCGGCTTCTAAGCAAATACGCGGCCGAGTCTCTTTGATGTCGCCTAGATGCTCGCTTTCCGCGATAGAACGCGCGGCGGGAGAGACACCGCCGAGTGTCCTGGAATTGGTCAGCCGGTCTGTTCTAAAGATATCCACCACCCCGTAGACCGTAGACGTTCGACCCGTATCGTTATTATCTTCCGGGAAACGAATTCGGAGCAGCGATTCGTTAGACCGGTTTCTAGGACACCGCGGACATCACGCGATTCGAAATTGCCGCCATTCCGCTGTCACAGTTGTGACACCGAACAAACATTTGACCTCTGGAATTTCCGACGAGATCGATTCGCAAAGGTCAATTATGTTAACACCAAACGTACCGATCTCTGAAATTGACTGACGTGTGTGGCTATAGAAGAATGGCAACGTTGAATTTGTTGAAAGCTTTCACCGTTTTTATTGTCGTGTCGGGCGCCATTATTTGCGTCTTCGAAGCTTGGCAAAGATGGGAGTAAATATGTTGCATTTACTCGTTTACCTATAAACTGTTAATACTCAAGATAAAGTTAACAGGACGTTCTAATGTATGCGATTCCATGCTAATCTGCGGTGTTATGCTTTCCGTCAACTGTACATTGTTTTCGTAAAATAGATGAATAACAATAGTGATCGAAGCCAGGGCATGAAAGAACAAATTTTTGAGCTTAATGTTGTTTATAATGAGATACGATAGGAGACAAAATTGAGTGAACGTCCGTTAAGATGCAGTAACTTTTCTTAGATTGCACTAAATGATTCGAAATTATTTTAGACGATAGAGGGACTAGTCTATTAGACTATTTCAAATTTTGTTATTAATTGAAATGACAAAATAAATAACAAAATCTTAAGTTTTTGAACTTTTTTTATCTGAACCTATAATGAAACTTTAAAAAGTGCGTTTTGTAGACCTTTGGAGATTTTAATTAATGCAGATCTTCAAGGTCTTAAAATATTTTTAAAACGGCAGGTTTCTTACACTTATTAAATGAAAGTGACAAAAATCGGTACAAAACTGTGATTCTCGCGATCTTCAATTGTTTGTAACATTTAACAATGTCAATTGACTTCGATGAAATTGTCAACGTGCATATAAGTTATCAAGATCTACGAAAGGTATTTTTAAAAATTTTCATTATAGCCTCAGGTAAAAGAGTTAAAAAACCGTCAATTTCTTATTTATTTTGTTATATTAAGTAATAGCAAAATTAGAAGAAAGACGTGTTAGTAATTGTCTAGTAGTCCTTCTATTACTTAAAAAGAATTCAAATGATTTAGTTCAGTTTCAGAACAGTTATCGTGTTTTAAAGGATGTCCACTCAATTCTGTCCCTCGCTGTACATTTATTCTATTATTCTTTCTAATTTTTTTTATTCTTTTATTCTTTCTAATTGTTTCTTAAAAGAAGTCCTCCGACTTCGGTTAGTATTAAAATTTCATCAAAGAAGTATACTATTTGGTAAATGTACAATAAGAAATCTTGGTCGACCGTCATGTGAATAAGGTATATTTATATTTTTCAAAATTCATCATAAAAGATTCTAGATCAAAGTGCTTGGATTGGTAGACACGGGATAACAACAGAACATTTGAATTTTAAAGAACAAAATTATATGACCCGACGCATGCACAAGACCAGGGAGACATATCGCATGAATACTTTAGAAATATGCTACTGCCATTGGTACGTTCGGAATATCAAAACACGAGGATTCATTATATTCGTGAAAGATGCAACATTCTCACATGAATACATAGATTTATTATTATACGTATAACATACGTTATATGTCTTCTTCATTGCGTGTTTACTGTACTATTTTAGTTACTAAACTCGGTTAGTCGTTCGTTCAAATCACATGAAATGTAGCATAAAAATTGAAATTTGTACAAAGATCTACATTGTGTAATAATATTTAGAATACTGTCTGATCTAATCATGCAGCACCTACTTATTAAAGATTAAGAGATGTTTTTTAAGGAAATTAAAGTATATCTATCGCTATTAGGCATGTGTGGGTATTTAAAATTCGTTATTATATTTAGAAATTTCATTAGCTTTGCTTGATTGTATATTATCTGTTCTAAATACACAATGAATATAATATACACTATACAATATATTTCACGATTTATAAACACCCTCAATCCGTTTTTAGAAAAATTCTAGGGTCTTGATTTCAAATTCGGGTGTCCAAACTTTCCGAGTGCTCAAATGTTTCGGGTCCCGACTCGAATCCGAAAAAAAATATCCGACCTGATTTTAACCTGAAATCTCGGGCACTTACCCATCCCTAGTCGCTATCTTCACTTGTCCATTACAGTCGGATTAGTAAAACTGCAAGAAATTAATATAACTGTATGATGAATGGATGCATTAATTGCAAATTTGTAATATTTGTTTTTATTTGATAATAATTGAGAGATAAATAGTTAAACTTATACATTTTTCCAATGCGAACGATAAGAGAACTGAAAATAAGTATGTGCCGTATCATTCGAGACATTATTCGCTCCGGATTGGTGAGGTCTAGGTGTCCAGAGTAGAATAGATTAGTATTTTGACTACCTGTCTCCTTCGAAAAGCAAACAAGTAGAAATCGAAAGTGTTCACTAACAATGGCCCGTAATTTATTCGAAGCACCATCGTAGGATGACAACTTGGACTGGCACGTCGACATCAATTATCTTTTGTAAATGCCAGCTCATTGCCAAATTCGACCACCGAATATTCCTTTCCTTAGTCACTACCGGACATTTTACTTATTACCTGTACCTATTATCTATATCTTGCTTATTATATTAGTCATTCCGGTATTTTTGTTTTTCTATCCAAGTTACTGCATCGTCATTTCTTCTCTAGACATCTACATAACCTCCCCAAAAGACTATACATTAGCCTGTTAGACTGTGTGTACTATTATTACGTTCTGAAACTTACAGGTATTGATTCTAGAGTCTGCAATCAACTTGCATAAAATGATCACATGTTAGGTGCACTAAATTAAATTTTATTGGAAACCCACGAAACGAAACATCGTTATTAAAATTGACTGGAATTCGTAAGTATACACGGATCTTTGATCCCATCCCTCCTCGTCATACAACACTATCTCATTCTTCAAACTCGTACGTTCTCCCCTTGTTAGAGTCGCGTTTCATTCCCACTATTCCATAACGCGTCCTACACTGTCCCTGTCCAACTGGCTACAAAATATCACCAAGTAGTCTGCCAGTAAAAAATAACGTCCATTACCTGCCATGACTTTCGTGAGACATTTTACGGCACGTCTTGCAATAGATGTTATGCATAAAAGACTGAGTCGCGGGACTCGTACAACAGATACAGTTTTAGCAGTTTCCTTAATATAAACGAATTTGATAGGGTGAAAGTTATTTTGTAACGTGGCACAATTATTCTTACGTATATCGCACAAGTGCGAAGGGATAAGAAGCGCAAGCGCACCCTTTGCACTAAACCACAATGGCGACAACGCGTGATAGCTCGAAAAAAGAAACGCATATACATAGTCAGCGGGCCTAAGCGTTCTGGAGAGGATTAGCTTGTATTCGCAGCGGCGACACGCTTAGGAACGGGATCGAGGGAACAGGTAGCGATCGCAGAGCGAGGAATGATAAAGGAATCGCCGCAAGAAGGCGGCGCGGAATTCGATCGAGCGGCGGCGCGTTCGTTTTTCATCCGTGCGACGCGAAACAAGCTCAGGGACGATGTGTGCGCGCGTGTTTGTCTCCGCTGACAAATTGCATGGGATCGGGCCGAGCTCGTCGGACGCTCGTCGGACGCTCGCCGCTCTCTCTATCATCGCGGCAAACAGCGATAACTCGATGATGGGTAAACGCCGCGAGGCTCAACGAGGTCGATACAGACGCATTAGACGCGTATCGCGTCGGCCGAGTCGCACAAAAAGGCGGCGGTCCGCGAGATTTCCACGCTCGACGCGGAACCCGACGCCCGCGACTGGCGATAATCTAATCGCGCGGACGTTTACTCGTGCGACCGAGCTGGGAACCGAGCGGAGGAATCCCGTCGCGTCGGTACGATGCCACGACTCGTTCGCAATCATCGACCGATCTTCCTGGCATAATCGAAAGCTCGACGGAAAAAGAGGCTGTCCGAACCACTTCGGCAAGGAATTTTGTCGTCTCAAAATGTCGCGTCGAATTTGCGGTTTCTTAGCGATCGCATTTTCAAACGCTTGTTTGCTGGTTTCTAAATTGTGAACAAATTCGGAGACGGATTATCTGAAATTTTAAAACGCGGAATATGATCAAGTGATAAAATTGGTGTAATGATGCATTCGCTGTATTTGATTAAGATATTGTGAATGAACACGCCGTTAGCGGTTGGTACGTTCAACTTATGGTAATATTAAGGTATTTATAATCATTACGAAACTAGCTTCTTCTCGATTTTATAAGACGTAACTTCTGCAAATTCACGTTCAGACATATTACAAATTATGTTCTTAATTGTAGTTTCGTTGAATGCAAAATATAAATGGAACTGAAAATTCTACTGGAGAATTCATTGTAATATTCTATAAATATAGTGAAAACAATATAGAGTGACCCAGAATCATGGTACTTCCGGGGAGCGCAGGTCATTCGAAATAACTTTTTCCTTAGCACAAATGCAAACCACGGTTTTATTTACGAGTTATTAACAAAAAACACTGACCAATGAGAGGCGAGTTCGGCTGGCGCGAGACAATTGGGCTTCGTCCGCTCATTGGCTTGGCCGCCATGCGTCAGTTCGTCTCTCTTCTCATTGGTCACTGTTTTTCATTAATAATTTGCAAACCAAGCTGCGGAATGCATCTGTATAAATAATCAGCAGCGAAACAAATGTTCGAGGAAACACATTTATTACACTAGACAGGTTGGTTGACCTATAAGAGGCGGTGGGTACAAAGAATTTTGAAAAGGGTTGCAAGCCAGGAAATGCTGTGAAAGTTACTCAGTTTTTGTTGCAGAAACGGACTTCCAGTGCTTAAATTGGTATAATATTTAAGCGTATTTTGTAGTTTACTGGGGCAGCGTGGATTCCAGCGTAGATTCCAGCGCGCGGGTCCACGTTTCTATCCAACGTGACGCGACGTTTTCCTGTTTCTTTTTACCCGTGGATCATGACGCGTCGGAAGTCACGTCGCGGATACCCCGAATCCGTTTCCAGCCGGGCTCCGCGGCCCTGCCTTCGTCCCCGCGAAGCAAACATTCTATTTCGATACGACGAAATCTCGTTCGATTCGCGGGATAAGCCGTTCCAATTTCGGATACAGGCTGCGTCGGGCTCGCGCGGGAACCGCCATGCGCCATCGACCCGGACTTCCAGAAATCCCTGTTTTTCCGGCTCCCTTAATTTATAACCCACACCTCGGTCGAATACCACACACGTAACAAACATCAACCGATTAAGATTCTTAACTAAATTAAACGATCGATGGAAACAATTAAGAGTATTTATCGTCGAAGTGCCAACGTTTGAATTAATTGATCGACGAATGTAATCGTCGGTATTGATTGATTAAAAATTAATTAACTGTCGAAAAATTATAGATTGTAAGAGGCAATTAATAATTGGAGATTTTTCAATGGAATTGGAAGAATATTTCGATGTAATTTATTTTGTTGGCAAGAGTTTCGATCGTTTGTAAGATTCCAATCATTTTCTCAGACATTTACAATCTGAATGATTTATTCGAATAAAAAATGAAGAATTATTTGAACAAATAGATAGAATAATTTGTTACGATTAACGAATAATCGTTATTCGTTATTAATAATTATTCGAATAAAAAAATTCGACCACAAAGAATTCACTCGAATAATTGTTTTTAGTAAATAGTTAGTCAAGGAAATTCTACTAATGCGCAACTGTATGCTGAATTCAGTTTCTTTGAGTGCGTTATTGAGAAATAAGATGGGTCTGAATCAGTTGCGTAAGAAATCGCTAGTAGCTAAATAGAAATTTGAAACCGGCAGAAATCTTAGCCATCCGATTGGACTGGCAGTCGTCGTGATAATATCATGAATTCTTAATATTCCGATATTCCGTCCCGTATCTGCGTTTATTTTACGTTTTGTTCGCAGCCAGTAATAAAGGGATGCTTTTGTACCTCGTTGCGTAACGCGTCGCTCAGCGAGTCAAGCTTCTGTTGTCTCGCGAGTTATTTCTATTTATATTGTTGTCTGTTAAAGCCAAATCCAGCTGTCTGTGGCCTCGCGAGATTTCGGTTCGGCCTGTTAAATGATGGACAAACAATATACAGTGGACATTGGATAGGATCGCAGAATCATTAATATTAACTGCAAGTAGAAATGGTAACTAATGGTCAGACGCGTCAGCCGAGTCGCGAGTAATAGCGTAATAGCTGGGCTGCGGACGTTTATGCGAATCAGGCATTCCGGGCTACTTTAAGAAAACCCGACTCTAGACTAGATAAGTATATTTTAACCATAATTCTACTTTTAGGAAGAGCAGCCTCTTTCGACAATCTCGTTATTTCATTAACCCCGTTGCACATCTATAAAGAGTCAGCACCTGTGAATAATGAAATAACATCCTCCTAAACCATCATTGAAAATAATTGGTTGTCATAGTCCAAAATTTACAGCTTTCAAAAATTTATAGGAATTAGAAAAGAGCTCCTCGTCATTCGATTATAGTTCAAACTACATTAAATTTCACATTTAACTGGTTTCTATCTGTTCGTCACTTTTCTAAGTTCTAAATGCAAAATTCTGTTGTTTAATCCTGCTTTACCGTTCAATATTTATAATAACTTTATCAAGTGATCACAAGTACTTGAGAGTTCAATCCACTTGTAATGTAAATCTATTGAGTAATCCGATCGAATTATTTGAAACTTCAAACACTGCACCCCATTAATTTTGTCATACATTCATAAAACCTGCAATCCGATTGGAAGATTTATGGTGTCCAAAATAAATTAGTTCGTATCTGAATCGAGTAGATTACAGTGGAAAGTGCGAACTTTCTTATCGAGTAAGTTACAACGATTACTAGACAGCCAATCTTTAAGCAGTTTCTTATTATCACAGCTTATTTAAAAATTGGATCGAAAGCACTAAACTAGGAACCCTATTCAATCTGCCCGATACAAATGTTTTCTATAATTTAATTTTACATAACCCATAGACACGTAATATTACAACCAAAATCAGTAGATCAAATGTAAGACGACAAAATAATTTGACGAATATAGAAATCCTATTATATTACATCAAATGAAAAATATTTTATTTCTTTCGACATACCTATTAATAGCAAAATAAAAGAGAACGTACAGTAAACTATCGTCGTCGTATATTAAATGTCTTCGTACAGCAAACTAGTCGCTCCAACATCTTCAAAGCGTCGCTTAGTCCAGTTTCAAAAACGTAGTGCCGTTCTAAAAATGTACAAATCATTTTTAGGGATTCTTGTAGCTGATTTATGCACCGTGACTTCAGCCAGGTCGAAAGACTTTAGAAGACGCATAGCATCGCAGGGGGTCATCGGAGAATCTCAAGGCGGGTCAGATGCGACCCGGCGCGCCGAGCAGCCGCGTCGGGACCGGCTCCCGGGTCAATTATTTCCAGCGACGTGTTCGGAGATCGGGAAGTAACGCTCGACGAGATTTTTCGCTTTCCGTTGAATCACCGTAGCCGAAGAGCACCTCGCAGCTTTGGAACGCGGAACGACTATCATGTCGGCGCGGACGGAGAAAGAGGGACAGCGTGACAGACGTCGGCGCGAGGGGGGAAAAGAGAGTGAGAGAGAGAGAGAGAGAGAGAGAGGGAGAGAGAGAGAGAGACGAAGCGAGACGAGGAAGGGCGACGAGGAGAGAGCGGCGTCGAGGTGCGAGAGAGACGGGGAGAGGTCGGACGCGTATAACCGTCGAGGCGATAAAACGCCCACACGTATACCACCTTGGTAACTGTCGCCGGGGCAATTGAATTAATGCCAGCCTACAAATTGAAGCCGGTGTGGGATCCGCGCCGAGAGAGGCTCCGTTGCTTCGATAATTGCTGGAAAGTGGCGCGGGTTCGCGGGATCCTATCCAGCTACGGCGCGACGCGACGCGACGCGACGCGACGAGACGCGATCGTCGATACGGAATTCAACGTTTCAGTCGTTTCGAGGCCGACGGGGTCGTCCACGTGAGAAACATCGATTCCCCTCGTCTTACGAACGTGAAGTGTACTCTAATTCCGAGCTCGCGCCGATCCACGCGCACGCCGGGCCGGGATACTCGCCCGCTCTAACTGGCTAACGTCATCTCTGCTACTTATTAGGCGTACAAATTGAACGGCTGGTTTGGCGCGTCGCATGGGGCTACCTTTTCCCAAAACAAGTTAGTCAAAATGCGACTTATGTGATTTAGCTCATAATTTTAAAGTATCACGTATTAAGATTTTAGCGCTAGTTCAGTCTGAGATAGTCATCGTACGCTTGCTCTAACAAAATTCATGACACCAAAGAAGATGTTAACTGTGGCATAAAAGCGATCGAGAAATTTCGCCTATTTATAACATGTTCAAGCTTGAAATTGTAATTAAGATCGTTATATTAAATTTTATATTCTAATTATATAATTCCAGTCAAATATCAAAAGATTATTGAGATTCACAAAATATGAAATAAAACTAATGCTTCTATCAGTGATGTCTCATTTCCTGTGTGAGAATTTTTATATAACGATGGACAGCGCATCGTTTCACATTCGATAAAACCCGTAAGATAAATGCAGATTTTCAACTGCGGATTTCTACGGCTACCTTTTATTGCTACGATGTTAACAGCTTCTCTAGACTCGTTTAAAAATAAATACCAGGACACGCCTTAATAAATTCCCTCGTGTCGTGTTAATATTGGCTTCAAGACAAAGTGGAAAATTGATTTTTCTAAAGCGCTCGAACCGCGTTGGATTCAATTATAATTTTAATGCATTAAATGTATGCGCACTCGACTGCTTCGGATTAATATTCCAGTTGATTACTTTTACATGTTTAGTGACAGAATAACCGTTTCGGAAACTTTGTAGTCACAGGGAGCATTCGGAGAAATCCGTGTAGTACCAAGGAAAAATTAATTGGACCCCACTATATCGAAGAGTTCTGAAGAAACGGAGTTTAACGAAATTGATTCTTGGCGAGTTAAATCAAGCCTAAAACTCATTTCGCAGCGAACAGACCAGAAACAACACAGCAGAGAGATTCTTATTCGTGGGACAAGGGCTTTAGCTTCTCTGGAATTCGAGGAGCATGGGAGTCGGATTTTGGAAACTTATCCGCGTTTGCATCGGAATTTAGAAATTGAGAGGCGAGTCGCTTTTCGTCTCGCGGGAATTAATTTGCTGGAGAAATACCAGGGATTCGAGGCTAAAGCCACGTTCGCACTTGGGGAAATCGAAGGCAGACGAAACTTTGTTGCAATCGGTACAGAGAGTGTTATAACAGCATTGGTGATTTTTCTATATTTTGTGTTCTGTTCCCAAAGATCTTTTAAAAAAATAACCACATAAACACCAGGGAGGACGAAATCAATTTAAACATTTGTTCGAAGAGGTCAATGTCGTATTATTTGTTAAGTGCCAGTAAATTTTGGATTTTTCATCGGTTGTTAATCTTTGCAGATTGATTCACATGCATCAAATACGAAAAGACGTTCAAACTTCATTTAAGCATTTTACTGCATTGGTGTTTAAAAAAAATCGAGGATCCAATGAACGCACAATCCAATGATTGGACTATTAATTTTTATATGAAATAAAAATCGTTCGCATCAGTTGCAATTCATTCCTCAATTCGTAGATATGTAATAAATTGTATATTTCAATTTTTCCGATGTTAATGTGCTAATTTACATTTCGCCTACGAATTTTTCCCAGAAACGCACGAAATTAGCAGCTGTCTGATCATTACGATAAATCTGATTTACTTTCTCCATTACATAAAGTACTTGGGTTTTAAGGACTTCTTGCACTATATTATCGTGTCAGACTCGTTAAGGTGGTCTCAAACATAATTCATTAAATATAGATGTTATACGCTCCTTTAAAATCAAAATAAAATTCTCTCGAAAATAATATAAATTTTGAAATAATAACAGTGTTCTTTCTTATTTATTATTTATTTTCATTACAGCTAATTAGCGCAGCAGCGCCCATCATTGTGGCTGTGAAGGGAATCCTAGTGTAAAGGGTTAAATGTAATGTAATCTTGACATGAAACTAGTCAACGCGTTAAAAGAATAAATCAATGTTTTCCGAAGACATTGGGTCTAAATAGACCCAACCACAGTCGTCCAAGGGTGCGGAATGAACATTCGCAGAAGAAAGAAAATGGTTGAAATGCGTGCTATTAGTAATCTACGTATCACCGTGAACCACGCGAGAACATGGTCGGTCGAATACAACGATTAGCGGAATGCAACATCTAACTGATTTAAATAGCCGTCGCCGCGAGTGTGCACAGAGGAATGATCTCTCCATAATGAACGAGCCAGCGGATCGTGCAAGGCCGAGCGGATTCGAGTGCACGTTACGACTGTTATGTAAATGAAGCGAGTGACACGAACGTCGCGCGAGGATCGAGCGATTCTTCGATCCCTACGCGAAAGAACAATGGCTAGCACAGCCCATCCAAATTCATTACCACAATTTCCCTAATTAGACCACCGCAACGTGTTTGCCGTATTCTACACGGATGAGTGATAGAATTGCTCGCTATTTTATTAAAGAAGTTAGAGTTTGTTAAATATCGTTACGGTTTATTAACCTCTTAAGCACGACGCGCCATTATAGTGGCTTTTGTGGATGTTTCGTGTTTTACTCAATTGGATTATTATTAGTTATTAAAGTGAACGATTAAAATGAACGTGTATACGTACAATGCCAAAAAAATTGTATATTAAGAAAAATATTATAAGTTATGAGAAATTTCATTCGCGTAAAATCCAGCCTTGCCTAAGAGATTAAAATCCTCGAACGCTAAAATCAGAAAATGATTTTTATAACAAAGCAAAGTGTATTTCCTAATTCCATTGTTTCCAACTTTAATCGGAACAATAATCCATCGGCGACTACCTCTACCGTCATTACAATATTCTTTCCAAAATAGAAATAGCTTCAACGCTTCAATTACGAAATCCATTTTACTTGCCTTTGTTAGAACACGATAGCTGGGATATTAATTGAAAAAACGTGGAGCGGACGGCAATTAAGAGAATTAAGAACGCGAGACCAGAAATTTGATGGGATCTGTGTTCGCTCTATAAGAGATTAAAAGAGGAAGTGGCTCGAAAAATCGAGGCGGTCGGGTTCGACGATCAGAACCCGAATTCCGCGAGGTGAAAGGGACCGTTTGGTCGCGACGCGACGCGAGATCCATTTTCACCGAACCCGAGAGGCGGTCGAAGGCGAGTCAAGGAAAAAAAAGAGGCGAAGACGACGACGACGACGACGACGACAACGATGGCAACGACAACGATGGCAACGACGGCAACGGCGACGAAGAAAAAGTGGTGGAAAGAAGGCGCGAGAGCGCGAGCGAGGAGATTATCGAAATTCAAGCTTCCTGTTTCGCAACCACGTCACGAGAACACCGGCCCGCGGTTGGCCGACGAGAAATTCCACGAGGCGCGGGAACCTCTTGCGAAACACGTGCCGCGGAACGAATCTCGACTCGAGCCCAGCCAACTTCAAAATACGACTCGCGTTTCGGACCGAGCCTCTTTCCGAGGCCTTGCAAGCAACCTTCGAAATCGGACACCGTGACCGATTCGATCGAGATCCTCTAAAATCGAGACTCTCCGGATCCTATATTCCGTCCCCCTCTACAAATATATCCAATAGCGTTAACGCTTGTACGTAAATTGGGCCTATCTGATTCAAAATGGAGCTAGAAATTCTTTCTCTTTTATATTCCTCGACAGCTGCATAACATAAGCAGCTTAGAATCATAACAGCCTGAGTCATATTTCCGAAAATTCGACTTGCGTCTTAAAATGTACAAGGTTGCCCGCTTTATCTGGAAGTTCAGAATATCTCGGAAACTACGAAAGGTAACGAAAAAATGTTTTTACAAAAACAACTTTTGTTTTTGCGGTAGTTTTAACTGTCCTCGTGTTGGTATAGTAGTGACAGAGACTTCAAGGTCAAGTGAATTCATTTTAGTGGAACAGAATGTTTTTTATTTATAATCTGTTAGCGTTTCTTGCGATAAATTCGACGACCACATATTATTTCTTATCATTCCCAGCGGTAGAATAATCAATTAGTGAAATGCGAAGCAGTCGTAATCGACGCAAACTGTGAGTTGTCGGCCAAACCGAACTCTGTGAGACTGCTATCTGCTCCTGCCAGACCGATTCAACGTTCACTTTACCGCCTGAAACGATAAGAAATAATATATTCTTAAATTTGTCGGAGAAAATGCTGATAGATTATATATAAAAGAACATACCCTTCGTTTTAAAAAAATCAACTTGATCTTGAAATCTCGGTCACCATGTAATCTGCCCCATCAGACCAAGTAAGTTTTGTAAGAATATTTTTTCGCTGTATTTCGTAGTTTCCGAGATATTTTAAATATCCAGACAAAACACGGACACCCTGAATATGTGACAAAATGTCAACAAAACGAATCAAATAAATTATAACGTCGCTATAAATTACCTTAAATTAAATTTATCTGAAAAGTACATTGGGTTAGTAAACAAGAACACTCCTTGTTTTTCAGAATAAGGAAAATGTGACTTATGCCACTATGATTCTACCCCACACATATAATTCATTGGTGAATTCTTTTTAATTTTTCTTTCTACGAGTTGATTTATTAGTCCCTCGAATTAAAGGATTGCTATGATTTTCGTGTCACTATGTATGCTTTTACAACATATAGTAACGATTGCGTCCTCTATGAACGGAGTATAAGAAAATAATATTTCTGATAATTAGTACTAAGAATTAATTTTTCTATAGACAAATTAAATGTTGTCATTACGAGTCTGATCTATCTCTGATAGTATTCTATAATTTTTTTGAAAGCATCGCATCCGCGCGGTAAACCAACTTTAGTATTTTATAACCTACGCGACTATACACGATAATAAGCAGCACTGCGATCTTTTATTTTTCTACCAGGTATCCTCCGAATTTGTTAGAATAATCCTGTCACGTTGCACACTACCACATACCGCTGCACAAATATAGGAAAACCCACAGTGAACCGGTAGGATGCTAGAAAATAGTGCGCACTTCGGAACCATTTCCGGTGGATGCGAATTGCACGGATGTTCGCGCGGGACTGGCTAATATTTTTTCAATCACCGTGGCACGGCTGTTAACATTCCACGAAGGAGGGATGAGGCTGCCAAATTTTATTCTATGCGATTCTGCTTCTTTGGGATTTTATGATCCGCCGACAGGTTGTCGACATCCGGTTCTGAGACAATTTCGTTCCAACCTTTGTTTACAGCTTCTGTCGTAGGATTAATGGACGCATCCCATCCTTCTCCTTCGATACGAAGCGAACGCTTCAATTACGAATTCAATGGTTCCATCAGATTTTAAATCGTCGCTAAAACCCAAATCATCATTTTAAAATTGGTTAAATCGAACGCTGACGTATTTCGCTATCCGCAAGACTGAGAATTACACAAAATTAAGGGCACTCGTGGCGCTAATACCACAGTTACCCATTTGAAAATCGTAAAGTATCGAATGTCTAATACGAAGCTTACAGCGTATCCAAATTAATTGAAATGCTTGCAATAGACACGCTAAATGTCTATAAATATAACTAATAGCATACAACATTATCGAAACTAGACCATTGGAAGTTTTTTTTAACAATAAATGAACTATTTTAAATTTTATTGTTCTTTTATTTAATTATCTAGTATCATCTATGACAATTATATATGTGACAGATGACATCTGTCAAATGACCGCCACGACCACGTTTACAGAGATCAATTCGAATATCACAATTTTCGATGACATTTTGGCACATTCAAATTTGACAGTTTTATCTAAATTTTTAACTAAATTTCGATTTGTTTGCTCAGATGGATGATTATGTATTCCGAAAGAAAGTAACAAGAAAGGAACATGGTGTTTGACAGATACTCTCGATCATCATCTTAAAGGTACTTTTGCATAATCCTATATAAGTTGCGTAACAGTAGGTCAAACGAACAAGGTGACAAATGTTTATTGAATTTAAAAGAAATTGGCCGCGGCACTGATACAATAATATCGTTGAGATTTGCACCGATATAAACTGCATCATCGCGGAAACAATCTCCCGATCGTTTTAAGCGTCTCCGTCTGCGTAATCGCTCGCACAGTCACCGTGACTGCCAAATGGAAACGGCCTTAATGAAAATTCCCATCCGCGCGGCCGTGAATCGTGGGATCGTGAGCGTCGCCCGCGAAATTTATGCGTCTTACGAATCCTAGTCGCGGGGCGACATACCTATGCAAAGCAGCCTTCGAGTACCCTCGTTTCTAGCTCAGCGATAACCGCCTTTCCGCCGATTTTACCGGCGCCCATGGTGTATCGCGTTATTAAGCGAACGCTGCTTTACTTTTCCGGCTACACGAGCGATTTCCCTCCCCGTTTCAACCCTCTTACGCCATCGTTCGCCTCCACTGAAAGGATTAACGTGCCGCCGTTCGTTTACCTTTACGTATATTCGTTCGCGCCTTTTTGTTTCGACAATTTCTTATTTTCACCGGTACACGCGACACCTATTTTCAAGCAGACTCGGCAAACATTCAACCCTCCGCACTGTAACCATTGAATCGATTCCAAATATTTACGTTTCGACTCTTAGTCTTCTCTGATCCGAATTTTTTATATCGGTGTGCAACAATATTTATGTAATTCGATACCAGCGAATATCGATTTTTGTAAATTAAAATGGAATACACAGTTTGAACAAAAATGAGCTTACTCTGATACGCGAAGTGGAAATTTGATAATTGGAATGAGTAACGCCTTTCATTACGAAGATGGGATGATATGGTAGCATACTTTTGCTGCATTATTAAATATAGAATTTATATCCATTTTATTAAAATACGTTCGTGCGTTATCTGTGGATAATATTTGAAGTATCAAAGCCTGCCATGTTTAGTTTTAATTAATATTTCCAAAATTGTAAGTGTATTTCCGAATTTCTAGAAATTTCGATCGATATACGTTTGCATCTTCATTCTGAAACGAGTAGTTTATTTTGAAAGTGGCCTAAGTTCATTTGCAAAAGCATCATACTAACTACTTTAATATTTAATATTTCATTTCAGCAAGGTCTCTGAAACGTAGAGTAACCCTTAGAGACACAAAAATATATAAATAGATACGTTGAAATTGATTAAAATCCTTTAATATCCTGATTTTACAATAAATCGACATTGGTCACTTTCAAAATGAGCAGCTCAAATGTTCAAAATCAGAAATCCGTTTAATATCTTAAACTGTTTTAGAACGAATATACGTAATCACTTCGACTGTTACGTACACGACATTCATTGACTTACGAACTATAAATATTTTGTTTATAGATAGTAATAGATGGTAATTACTATCTAAAAATTTGCTAACGAACTAACGCAACACTAGATCAGGAAATGGGTATAGAAATAACAAGTACACGTGAAAATAGCACGAGCTAAAAGCATAAGTGAAAAATACACAGAAGAGGGGAGGTCAAGAATAGATAAAAACGATCATAAAATAGTCATATTTGTCTTTCAAATATCTTGTAACAATACCTGCTGCAATAATACATTTTATCATCGTTCTTGCTGTAACAATGAAATACAAACCCGTAGTTTTAACTTTATTACAGAATCGTAATTCGTGAACCCCTGAAACAAACAATGGGGCAAGCAAAAGGAAAAATTCAACCGCATTGATCAACACCTCCGCGTTCTTAATAATTCCCTCTATTTATAATTCATATACAGCCTCCACTTACTTTCATTCCAAGATTTTAATCATTTATTCGCAGATAAAAATTTCATTGAAACCGGTCGACGTTCTTATCAGCTGTTAATATTTAAAGTTTACGAAAATGGCAGTTTACACATCAATCGATATCGACGAAACTTTCAGCATCTATATAAGCTACCGTGATTTTAAGTTCTTTGTTACAGGTTCCGATAAAAAATCGAAAGGGAAACATGATTTTTTAATCTCCCAATCAATTGCAATCTGAAAAAAGGTGCGTATACTCAGTGGGCTAACAGCTAAAAAGTAATTATCATTTGGACCAACTTTCAAACTAATTATTTCCTTTGCGTGAATTCCAGAAAGCAGATAACACGCAAATCGAATTTCGTTTCGTATTCAATGTATGAAATGTTGATCGCGAGTCCGATACGTCATAGCGCGAGGGGTTGAACGATCCGAGGGAGCTTGTTCGACGATTTAATTTGTTGCCGGCAAGTTTGAGCGCCAGGGATCGTTAAAATATGGCCCGCGAACCGAAACGGAGGATCGAACGTCGACGAGAAGAAAGGCTCGGCCCGCGAGGCTCGTTCAGCAATAATCGGGCTCCGCTCGGAACAGGTTCCGTTGACCCATAGAACGTTTCCCCGGTGTTCACAAACTGTAAAATTGCGTCTCCGCTCGGCGTAAAAACGGATCGCGGCGACGTCGATCGCGACTAGGCTCTACTCGGCTTTGCTCCGCTCTGCTCTGCTCCGCTACGCTTCGTTCCGCGCTGCGCGGCGGCGAGGCGGCGCGCGGCCGTGCGCTGCGTCGCGTCGCGCCGCGCCGCGCCGGGGTCAAACTTATTGAAAGGTTGCAAATTCAATTGGAGTTTCGTAGTCAGAGCCGAGTTCCGAGGGGTAACTGCGGCCCGGGAATCGAGTTCTTGAACTTGTGCCGGTGCCGAATTCCTCGAGGAATTGGGACGAGCTGTAAAACAAACCGGCTACGACGAAACCGTCGTCGCTCTCCACGGTTCGTATCGATCCCCCCGTCGAAGAGACCGACATCGATTTCGTTGATTAGCGTTTGCCACCCCTTCGGCCGCGTCAACCCCCTCCATCTGCCGTTTACTTTTTTTTACGAACATGTTCGTATGAACGATCTTGCCCGATTAGAAAATTATTTGCGCCAGGACCGCCAGTTTTATTCGTTTTACGCCCTCTCCCCGTTCACAATGATCGGATTTTACAGTGGAGGCGGTCGCGACGGTGCAAAATCTGTGATTTGCTCTAATCTTCCCAAAAATCCTTACGGTATTCATCACAACCGTCTAATAATTTACGCGGCACTTGTTTTTCCGCGAATCCACGTTTTACCCGGTAATTACGCGGAATTTACGCAGCGAATCATCATAAAGCTCCTTAATTAGCCAAAACATTGGAAAGCGCCATCATAATATTAATCCAAACATTCAATGAGTCTTCCAATTTCCGTAAAATCTAATGAAATGTTGTGATTAATATCGGCAAATTTGTGAACAATTATTTAGAAAAATGTTGTAAACACGTACTATGAACAAAACCAGTAATATAACCTGAATGATCTTGATACAGCATGAAGATAGCATAAAATAATGCAAACAGTACGAAACGTAGATACTTCTGCTCATGTTAGTCAGCGCTGAAAAAATTAACATATTAGAGTATATTACTTCATTATTTATAAAATGTGCATTGGTATTAGAAAAGTTGTAAATTAGAAAATATTTCTAGCGTAAAGTTTATTAAAAATTGCTTTCTTCGGGAATAGGCCGACGACCCAGTGTTTCGTGTTTGACCCAGTGACTTTTGTAACGAATAATCCGTGCTACGTGTATATATATATATTATATAATACGCACATAATTCTAATTCTGCTGGTATAAAAGGGAGTCTACTTGAACGTCTTTCATTTATGAAATGTCAAACGGTGTCGTCGATGACCGGTGACCACCGTTGGCCGCGACGCGACGAGACGCGACGCGGCGCGGCTCGACGTCGCGTCGGTGGCAGGAACGGCAGTCAGCGTGCGAAACGAATAAATTAATGAAACGAATAATTCATTGGGCACTCGATGTTCGCTCGGTCTTTTCGTGTTGCTCGGCTCGGCATCGATCGCCGTTCTCACACCGGGGCTGGCTCTCCCCGTTGTATCCAGTGTTCGGCCGATTCTCACGATCGGCCGGCGCGGCGCGGCGCGGCGGCACGGCGCGGAGCAGCGGCGTGCGGCGCTCAAGATAATCGACGGGCCTCGTTCCAGCGCGGATCCTCGCGGCCAGGCGTCACCGGACGATCGATTCGGCAATCCCCGTCGACATTTTGTCCGCGGTGAAACGCGTGTACGAGCCCCCCGAACGGACTGTGGCAGCCAGCGGCGGCGGCGGCGAAGCGGCGGCGGCGGCGGCGGCGGCCATTACCAGGGAACGCGTATAAGACACGATCGTGCTGCGGTAGGGTCATGCCTAATAAACCAGTAGCCGGCAGTTACCGGCGTACGTCATTGTCCAGTTGCCCAGTTTCCACGCCGATTTCGAACCACCGCCCAACACCGCGCCCACCAGAAATACGAACGAGGCGCGAGCCTTCGCCGATATGCTCGTTTCGAAACCGCGGGCCCAATGCGGATCCAATTCGTCGCACAGATTCGCTGTTAATCGCCAATAGGGTCTTGTAACTGCAGCCGACGCTATCTGCTCGCTTTTTCTTCGCTACAACCACGGCCAAGGCACTGTATCGGTGTTGCTACAGAGGCTTCCAGGTCCGAGACCTCTGAAGCATCTCTTGTGCAGGCCGAGGATTTTGTTACATAGCTCGCGGTTCTGGACGGGTCCTGAAATACGCCTGAAACGACACCTTAACATTTTATAGTCATGCGTAACTCTGAAAATACACGTACTGATTTATACGTTTTTATGTCACCTCGCGTTTAGATACAATGTGGCAATAAGTCTGTTGTTTCTCTCTTATCGCCAAGAATACTTTTAATCTTAATTTCCAGGCCTAAGGAAATTGTGCAAGGTACCTTTAAAGATACTTCGAGGCCTTTGGGATTTGTCGAGACTGTCTCCCAAAGTTTAATCGTGCCCGTTGCCTTTCGCGGTCTGACAGGATCCATTCAAGTACCTTCAAACATCGATAATTCAGCCAAGAATCATTGGCAACTTTTGAGGATATTTGAGATCCCTTAAAAGTTTCGGAATTCCATCAAGGGTTTCTTCGGAAGCTTGTCATAAATTTCAAAGGATATTTAGCGACCTTCAAGGATTTAAGGTTTGTTCTAGAAACCACTGGGGACTTTCAGCAATCGAAATCCTCTGAGGATCCATTAGGAGACTTTTGTCGAAGCTTTGAACATTTTACAGCCGATTTCAGGATTTTTGTGGCATCGAGATTCTTCTGTAAAAATGTTTAAGAGATTTTAGAACCTTTGAACGAGCATGTAACAAACCTTGTGGCTTCGGCGACTGAAAGAGAAGGCTCAAAGAGTCTCCTGCGATTTCCTGGGACCTTTAGGTTTCCGCGTATCCGGTCTTCATTGAACATTAAGATTTGTAGAGCACACGCAGGGACCTTCGCGACCCTGGACTTGACTCGAGGAAAACCTTCGAAATCGTTAAAGACCTCTAGGAAGATTCCCAACAATTTTCATACATAGTTGAGGATCTTTAACCAACATCCAGCCTGCCGAGCCTGACTTAAGGACCTTTGAAGTACTGGATCCCCGCATCCACGATTCTCGAAGACTTTTCAGGTCCCAGACACCCAGGAGTCCGTCGAAGACTTCTAGGAACTTCTGTAGATTCCCGACAATTCTGAAATTCCATCAGGCGCCTAGGATTGTTCGGAGCAATAGAACGTCGACAAAGAACTTCTTGACGTCGATTGTGGACCCCGGAAAACACTTGCCGGTCGCCGATAGCCACAGGTGCGTCTCGATCCGTTCATTTTATAACGCTCCCGTTTCTTTCACTTCCTGTTTCCCCCTGCCCGAATCACCGAACAATCCTGCGGACAGTTTTCTGCACCGTGGCGCGGTAGTACTTTCTCCGAGTACTCTGTCGGCGGAACGTTCTGTTACCGTTGCCCGGAGCGCCACCGATTCCGTCGATCGCGCCCGTCGCGCGAAACCGAGCCGCCAGTTATTATCTCTCTTTCTCTCTCTCTCTCTCTCTCTCTCCGAGGCGGTTTCCAGCAACGGTACAAAGCGGATGGACGGATGGACCGACGGACGAACGAACGGTGCACTTTCTCCGAAATCATCCGCGGCGGTCATTACGCCCGATTATACACCACGTCTCCGGCCGGGCTCGTTTCTTCCAGCTTGTACACTTCATTAGCTCGTAACGTTCTGTTACGAGTAAGTTCGTCGCTGGAATTAGTTCCGCGTGGAAGCGATTCGCGATTAGATCGAGACCTAACGGCGCGAGGACGAGACGCCTGCACTCCTGTTGTTCGCTCGTCAAGGATCAGCGGCGACCAACAAATCGCTGCGCTGTCCATCGTCGCGGAGCGTATCCTTTCGCGAGCCCATTGAAAGTTAACACTGGAAGCGGCAACAACGACTCGCAATCTCTTGTACGAATGATAAATAATGCGTTTCTCGCGATTTCGAAGGATTTTAGTAGAAAAATATTAATAAGAAGAAGAAGAAAATGATGATAATAATAATAATAGTGTTAATAAAAACAATATACTTATTTATATAAGGGTTAAAACCCTTTAGGTATCATTAAGTACAAGGAGTATACAAATTAACAAAGTTTTGCGAGATGTTTACAAGGCAGTAATTACATAATATTAAATATATTTTTCCGGAAGGTGCAATATCTGCAATATTGAATATGCTGTATGATGCGAATATTGAATATGCTATTGATTCACATTGCAAATGATTGGTAGCGCAATATGTAGCTTTACCTTTGTATTTACAGAGACTTTTTAAAACTAAGATCAACATTAATATAATTCAAAAATGTTTTCAAGAATCTTTAATTTTTAACTTCATTATTCTTAATACTCTCATTATTATGTGCTATTACTCCTTCTATTATTATCATTATTATCAATTTTACTCATATTAATACTAATTGCTTCATGCTATGCTCAATGATTGTTATCTCGTTAATATTACTTTACTGTCAATCTGTGATAACCTCGTGTGTTCGCTATTATAATATTCACTGGAACAAACGGATCGCAACGTTGGCATAATAAACATTATGATTATTATTATAATTGGTGCAATAAATGTACCCAGCAACATTTCAAACAGCTCGTGGCCGAAACGTTGAGAAATGTGGCACCCAATTTGAATAATCCCACAGTTCTCAGCCAGGAAATCGTCGACGTCGGTACGAAATCGGTCGGGGCAAAATCGTTCGATAGCTGGACGTATTTGTCAAAAGGGGCAAGAGAAAGAAGAAACGGTGGAAGGAACGGAACGGGTCGCTAACCATCATCGTTCACCGTGCCGCGGCGACGGTTTTTGCCGCGACCGGCGATCGGGGACCAAGCGCGGCCGTCATAGCGTTCCGTCTTTGCGTTCGAGGTGTGGCCGACTTCTTTCCCTCGTCTCGCGGTGCTCTCTCCGCGCCGCTGACGATCGAGGATGAAGATACCGTGAGGAGAAGCCGGGGAGAAGCAGCCACGGTTCGCGAAGCCGCGCCGCGCCGAGCCGCGCCACGCCGCCCGCCATTAACTCCTTCGTCTCGTCGCGTCGCGTCGGTCGGTCGCGGAGCGGCGAGGAGCGGCGAGGAGCGAAGAGGAGCGGAGCGGCGTGGCGGAGTGCCACGAACCAAGAGGATCGCCGGACGATGTCGACGTCCGTCCGTCTGCCATCCTGCTCGCAATCGCCCGTCCGGGCCACGAAGATACCGGCCAGGCTTCTTCGTGATCGCGGTCTTCGACTCGCCGAGCCAGGATAGAGCCGGCGAGTCGCCGCACATCCGCCGCGTTCTTGCAAGAACTCTTCTTAGGCAACCGTGCCTTTGCCCCGAAGTCAAAGCGCACCGTCCCTCGTTGAAGTGATCCTAGAATCTCTTCCGTTAGAGTATCCGATCATTCCAGCGTTTACCGATGTAGCCAGGAAGTTCATAGAACGGGCGATAATCCTGCTTGCTTCCGATCTGTACGTTGAAATCTGTAAATTGTTCTACTCCGGGCGGAACAGATGAACTTTTTATACACCGAAGTGCTAAATCATGGATATAAAGAAGCGCCAAACAACGATACCTTGACTACACACGAGAGGATGTTGTTTTCTTATTAAATTTAATAGTTCAATTTCTTATTTCTTCTTTTTTCTTTTTCAATTTTTCAATTTTTCAATTTTTCAATTATCAGGTTTTACAAAATGTTTATAATTTCATTTCGGGACTTTTCCAATCTACGTGGTTTGGTATATTTTGCTGAATCGCGCGAGACACTTTTGGTCGGCGTTAAGACGGTTAAATAACGGGAGAAAAGGACAATGTATTCTCGATTGTTTGTTACATGCGCAAGCAAATCGTACGTATGGGGGCAAATTGTCTTTGTGACGAGACCAATTAAACACCGAGGTTAATAAAATCAATGGTGCTCTATCGAATCCCGTTGACTCGATGGAAAGAGTTGTTGGAAGTCGGTTCCGAAAAAAAATGCGATCGTTAAAGGATTTCGATAGCCCGGCGGTATCGAGGTATCGGGTTCAAGACTCAGCCGACAATTCCTCCGCGACAATTGGAGCCGGTCGCGCGACGCTATCGAGGGCTTCGGTAGCTCGGGAAAATTCGAGGGCGGAGGGCTTCACGGAATTGAGATGCTTCCTGGCAGCGCCTCGATTTCGAAATATCCCTCGCGTGACCCTGTTTCGGGAAGGGTCAGCGAAGGATCGATTCCACGGCCGGTCTTGCGACCAATGTGGCTGCCCGCCGGCCCTAGCCTACCTTCTCTCCTCCTCCCCTCGTTCCTCTCCCGAACCGTTCCACCACCCCGGATCGTCCCTAATCGATCGCGAAAAGATCGATCGGCGTTCGCGTGACGGAATCCCGACAAACCGCCACCTTTTTAATTAAAGACGCGGTTGTTTAACGAGCGTGCATGCTCCGCGAACCGGCCTCGTTCCCTTCCCGCTTCGAGAATCGTTGAAAACGTCGACGAAAGTTGCGCCCCGTGATCCCGAGCGAAATTACTTGCCCGATAAGAGAATTTTGTTTCCACCGTGACAAGGCCTCGGCCGCCCGCGTCGCGTCGTTTGCTTGGTCTTCGAATATCTCACGTTTACTCCATCTTTTATACGATATCATTACCGCGAAACATTAGTAACTCGTATTGGAATCTACATGTAGCAACAATAACAAAAATAAGCTATTCGGAATAAAGAAATAGCCGCTTAGAGCGCTTACTTTATGGTAGATGATTTGTATTAAAGTTAATTCCAAATGGTCGAGGTAACAGAAACGACAAGATAACATGCAGTAAAAGGTCTATAAATGCGTCATTAAAAAGTTGTAACCAAAATATAAAATCTCATAAATATGTACGTCAATGATCCTCATTGTAGTTTAATGCGAAATAAATCGAGATACTGTCTGCGCGAATTATGTCTTGATACGAGGTATTAGCGTGTGTTTACATTTTTTGTACGTGATTCTGCTATCCGACGATATAGCCCATGAAATTCGGTCCATTATATATTCTATAGCACGCCATCGAGCTCAACTTTGCATTGACGAAGGAGCAGAATACTAGGGATTGGAAACGAAAGTATGTACATACCTACAGCTTGATATTTTAATTTCATTTTTGCCACTGGCACAGGTTAGTTAATTGTTTCATGTAACGAAATAATTACAGGGCACGTGCTGTATTTTACCATCGATTTAATTTGGGGCAATTTTGTTAAAATTTGCAAAGCAAGATAAATTGGATATTGAACAAAAAACAGCTTACGTCAAATTTGACTTCAAATGAACAATTATCTAAACTTTAACAAACTCGAATAAAGAACGTCGGTTTCTCTCGAGTTGAAAAAAAATAAGACAACGTACGACTGCTCGTTTCATAAATATTTGATTCAAGCAACGTCTCCGCTTCGGATCGAAATATTTGAGGATGGCAGTATCCGCGTTTCCGCAGGAGCGGTGCCCTTCGCGTTACTTACCAAGCGCCGAAACTTCTAATCAGCGCGGCCGGAAAGTCAACAGATTTCGCCGCGGCAATGGCGCTTCCATTCCGGCAACGGTCTGAAGAATACCCGGCAGTCACCCTATCGGGGGCGCAGGCTGCGAGCGAGCAAGCGAGCAAGCGAGCGGGCGAGGCGAACGTTCCTCGGGATATTAGACCGATCTCCAGTTCCCCGTAGCGAACTTCCTCGTTTTAGCGAGCACGGAAACGTACCCGGTCCGAACGGCCGATAAAGAGAACCTGATACAGCCCCGGCTGGCTCGTGGAGCGCGAGAGGAGGACGGAAGAGGACCGACGAGACGGACGGGAGAAAGAGAGAGAGAGAGGGAGAGAGAGAGAGAGAGAGTGAAGGGGGCGGGGGAGAAGGAGAGAAAGAGGGACGGGAAGAGCGTCACGTTCGCGGGGACTGGTTCCTTTCCTGCGACTGGTCTGAAAGCCACGAGGAAAGAACGGGAGCCTCGATAATCGATCGAACGGGGACAAGCGCGCGGGTTCGCATCCGGCGGATCGTCGCGCGATCTCCTTTCTGTGTTGGTACGCGTGTCTGTACGCGTCCGTGTGCGTCCGCACGCGTCCGTGTGCGGGGAGATGCTCGCGAGAGCCATCGCCGGAACGAACGACCGGTCGTAATCGGCGCGAGATAGTGGCGCGAGACGATTGCTCCGGTAGAGACACTCGGTTAATCCTGCGGAGGAAAAAATCCAGCCGGTTTTCCGGCCGCGCGCAGCTTTCCGCGATCGAGGGGCCAGAGGCGGAAAACGGAGACCGCGGTTAGGCCCGCATGGTTCGCGCAGCTCGGCCGGCTCCGTTCGGACCGAGAGCTTCGTCTTCCGTTCCACTCAGCCGCACAGGCGAAGATCGCGTCCAGCACGAAAGGAGCCTCGAAGCTCGCCCGCTCTCTCCAACCAGCGAGACGACAGCGGCAGCCAGAGAGAGAGACAGAGAGAGAGAGAGAGAGAGAGAGAGAGGCAGAGTGCGAGACAGTGGGAGCCGAGCGGAAAGGGGGCAGACAGAGACAGAGACCGCTTCCTCGGTGAGTGTGGTTCTCTCCTCGTGACCGGAAGCGGCGGGTCGAGCCCGGAACACGCCGATCTCGCCGATTCCCTCTTAACGGTATATATCGCTGCGATCGATCGTGGGGATCGATCCTGCGGCGTATGTTCTAGCCGTCGCCGTTCTGCGCGCTCGTCTCTTCCTTCTCTAGCGTTCCTATCTGCTATCTATCTGCCTCTCTCCGCCTTTATCTATGTATCTATCCATGTATCTGGCTCCAACGATTCCTCCCTCCCTCTCTCTCTCTCTCTCTCTCTCTCGATCCAACCGGAGGAACGCGCGGTAGACTGGCCAAACCCTGATCCATCGTCCTATCTTTACGCGTGTCGCGCTGCTAACACGAATAACGGAGGAGAAGGAAGTTGACGAAAGGGAACGCTGAATTCCGATTGTTTTGCGGCACATTCGTTCACCGTAGTTTTTCGCCACCGCGAGAGTAATGGGGATGAAGATTCGAAACTGTCGTAAATTGGCCCTTCCCTGCGACCGCGGAATAGCCGGACGACCGCTTTTGGTGACACGGATAGCCGCCGCGACAAGTCGATCAAATCCGAAATAGCGGATTTTTATTCAGATTCAAATTTTTATTGTCACGGATCGCGCGACTCTCTGCAAAGTAAAACTTTATTTCTCTATTATCAGTTCGAGTAGGTTAGGTATGATACGACAGAGAATGAAATTTTATAAAAGTTTCGATCATTTTTCGTAGATTTACATAAACCATAAATGCATAAAGGTCTGCGGTAACGACAACCGACACGGCACTGGATGAAACAGAGAGAAAGAGCCGCCAGATTCGTGAAAGCAGCTCCAGGTACACCGCTCGGGGTAACTTTTTCCCAATTAAGCGGCGACAAGATATACTTATTCGTTCGTCGTCGCACACTTGCACGATTCAGTTTATTTTAGCTTCGGCTGCGTTGGATTCCGATCGGGAGGGTAACAGTGCCGATTTTATTCATTGAACGACGCGAGTATCCAGGCCATTCCGAAAATACAAAACGGAAGTGCAACAAAGTTCCGGGAATAACTTCGCGGATTGACAGCGACGTTACATAGGCACGGCCCCCAGGCCTGAAACGATCTTCCTAAAATTTTGTTCGGGCCAACTTTCTCCGGTCTTGCGTCCGGCCAGGGTCGACATCAATTCTTGTGCCAATAGTGACCTATCTTACCGATTACTGTTCTAAATAAATAAGCAAGCTTACGTATGAAATGAAACGGAGGCAACGCTATATACATACTTCAAATGATTGAAATATACTATATACTTGATTAACGATTACGCTGATGCTGTATACGTAATTGCAAGGCTACAATGGACAGAATTGTTTGCAAGACGTGCGGGCAGACTATTCTTTGCTAATAAGACAACTCTTGTTATAGCCCCAACAATTATCAACTCGAATACGATAGAAAATTCGCTCCTCGAGCCGACACGGCGCGTCGCGGCGGCGCGACGAGCGAAGGTCCACCGAGGTATACGCGAGGGGTTTTCGTAGTTCCATCGGCGACAAAGAATACTGATTACCAAACATCTTTTTAGTTCGCTTAGCCTCCAACAATCGAGAGGAACCCACGGCAGAAGACGGAGACGGATAGATGGAGAGGAGCGAGAGCGGGCGCAAGAGAGGAGATCGAGCAGGCAGAAGAGGCGAAGATCGAGAGCAAGGGGGATCGCGCGGACAAAGGGATAGGTGGCAGGTGGGAGGCGGAGGAGGAGGAGGAGGAGGAGGAGGAGGAGGCAGAGAAGGTGGAGGAGGAGAACGAGGCGGTGTGGGTGGAGGAAGAGAGGCACACGGTGGCGCTTCGCACTCACGCACACACCGATAGGGATTTACGAGCGGTTTCGGGCAATCGCGAATAGAGATTAGGCCGGTAATTAACTATGGATCTGGTCTGCAGGCGAGCTCGCGAGGCGAACGCGTACACCGGAGAGAGCGAGCCGTCGAAGTCGGCTGGCTCTCGGTCCTATATACATAAGTGACCCCGGTTCGCGGAAGCCGTAGCGTGCTCACCAACACGCGAGCAACGCGACCGACCGAGACCGAAACGGGACGGATAGACGCTGCCCAGCGAGCGTTAGACGAGGAACAACGTACCCGGAGAGCCTCGCGATCCTACACCCCTGGTTACATGGGGCCGACGCTTATGTACAACGACGAACCACCAACGGACGGACCCGACGGACGACCAAACGACCGACCGACCGACCGACCGTCCTGTGTTCCGCCCGCGTATATAATACATGAAGCGGACGCCACCGCGCCCCGCCCGCCCGCCGCCCGCCGCGCGCCACGATCTCCGCTCCCGACCCTCTGCACACCCTCCCCGTCCTCCTCCTCCGCCTCCTCCTCCTCCTCCTCCTCCTCTACATAACATACCGCGTCGAGCCGAGCGGAGCGGAGCCGCGGCGGGCGGCACAGTTGCTCGCCCGCGCCACGGGCACATACGCGCGCACACGTTCGCACACGTCCGCGTCTATTCGCACATGTTCGCTCACGTTCGCACACCTACACGCTGGTATGTAGAACGTCGCGTCGCGTCGCGACGAGTCGAGTCGCGTCGCGTCGCGTCGCGCCACACCGCTCCACACCGCTCCACGCCGCCCCACACCGCGCCTCGCTGCCTCGCGAGCCAGTGTGCATACGCCTCGCTACAGAAACGATCTCGCGTGTAACGCGAACGTGCGCCGCGCCGATCCGTGCGATCTAGGCGCGAGCACCGGGACGACACTTATTGCCGCTGCTGTATCCGCCGGGAAAAAATCGGCCGCGTTGTTAAAAGCTACGAGAATCCGCTCGGCGCGCTCGTTACGTCACGCGCGCCGGCCGCTCGCTCCAGCGATGCCACGATCGCGATTCTGCTCGGATCTTGTAATCACCGGAGAAGGGTTTTCCGAGATCGAGATTTACGATCAGGGTTCGGTGTTCGGAGGGCGCCAGGGCTCCAGATCTAATGAATTGTTGTTGGTTAATGTTTTGGTCGCGATGGTATACTGCTCCAGTAATAGAGCGGAGGCAGTGTAATTAGAATGTATTTATCTATCGAAGTAACAATGTGGTTCCAGTACATTATTCGTGTTCTGGAGATTTGAACTTTCGCCGGCGACATTACACCGTGCTCATTGTAAACAGTATCTGTATCCACTTGGAGTAATTATCTCGGTATGATGGTGGCGTTACAGATGACTCCATCGGGGTACCAGTATCTCGCGGAACGTCCGAGTTGTTTTTCTGAAGGACTCGTATTTGAATCGCTCGACTTTAAGGACAATATATTTTGTATACGCGGCTTGAAGTCGAACGATTTTCTGGCTGAACTAAAAGGACAATATATTTTGTATATGCGGCTTTTAGTTCAGCCAGAAATGGGTCACGATGTATCCGATGAAAGAACACTCTGCAGTCTTTAAAAAGGGAGTTGCTTCCTGTTATGAAACCAAATCGTTTTTCCGTAAGTTCAAGTTCAGCTACCCTGGAAACGTAACAGTCGAACTTCGAAACTAGAACACGACCCCTGCGAGGATGAAATCAAACCATCGCACTTTACTCGTCAGATACCATAAGTTCACGATTTTATTATACAACGCTCACTACTACAGCCCAGCCTCATTATTTAATTACTTATAATACAAGCTGAGAAATATTTAAAATTGATTATGAGATGGAGTATGGCTAGTTGGTCTAGCTAATAGTCTCGTTCCTCGACCAAAACCAGATAAACATTTCAATCAGCGACGAGTAACTAAATCTGTGACCATCGTATTTATTCAGTAATTTAGGGGAAAATACCTAATTTGAATCATAAACTAAATATTAATACACAATTTATGTCTTGATAATAGGATTTTATTATAATGACACTTATAATAATGAAAATGTAAGTTAAGTTTAAAATTAAAAAATTGCTAATAGATAGGAACTTCTAATGGAATTTATAAAATGAATAAATCATTTATGTAAATTGAAAGGAATCGTCTAAGAAATGTAATTATAATATTGAAATAAACAAAGATATTTGAATTTATTATAGTATACTTTCATATTTAATCTAAATTATATTTTATTGTTTAAGCACATAAAATTCTGTCTACCATATTTCACATCATAATTACAATCATGAGAAATGAATGAAAAAATTACTTGATCGAAGCAAGTGGGATAGTAAAAACTATACACAATATAAACGCATCCGATCTTTCCAGTATTATGAGGCTATGTGCACGGCTCCCTATTTACCGATCGCTTCGAAACAACGCTGGACTTCGCAAATCTAGAATAAGTGCTACCTAATAATGTACAACGCTATCATCGAATCAGGGCAAACGGCAATTCACCGACAGCGGAACCCAGCCAAAAATCTGTCGACCCTACCTCAGCAGTTGTTAACCTACCCTTGAGTCGTCTGTACACAGGGCGGAAAAACAAGGGCGCCGAGGGGGCGAAAGCATCTCGGACAAACCTAGTCCTTGTGCCGACATCACTCAGCGGCGCATAATCCTTATCCGCGTTAACAGAAATGAGAAACCGCGACTCGAGAAAAAGAGGGTGGTTTCTCGCGGGGTCGCGAGCACGAGCGCGTGCGTGTATTATTTAATTTAGCTGCAACACCGGTTGGCTCGCGAATCATTTTTTCAACACCCAGTACGTACATACCGAACTATCCCCATGTACGTAGGCGCGTGTGTGCGCGCGCGCTTGCAAGAGGGTACATGTAGAAGTGACGCGAAGGAGAGACACACGGGAACGAGGGTTGCGCGCGAGGACCTGGAAGTATGTAGCCTCTCTCGGTCTCCGTCTCTCCCCGATGGCCAGATCCGCTGGTACATATATACCGGAGGGTATGTACGCGGTGGTGGTTGTACATAGGTGTGTGTATACACACACAGATAAATATATATATATATATATATATATATATATTATATATATATACATACACATAGATATATATATGTATAGGAGGAGCGCCCCAAAAGGCAGACGTGCCTGGCATCGACGAGGCCAGAGGCGCACCGCCGCCTCGATCTCCGTATCTCGGTAGATCGACGCCTAATGCCGCGGACACGGCGCGGCGGAGCGAGCGAGCGAGCGAGCAAGCGAGCTAGCTAGCTAGCTAGCGAGCTGAGAGATGCGAGGGGAGAGAGCGGGAGAGAGAGAGAGAGAGAGAGAGAGAGAGACGACGCTGCCGGGGCTGAGGAGAAGCCAAGGGGAGAGACAGGGGGGGCTTATATGGGGCCAGCCGCGGGAATATCCTTCGTCGTTCTGCGAATTAATCGCGCGACCCTCCGCCTCGGCCACCTCCTCCTCTTCCTCTTCTTCATCCTCCTCCCTCTTAGCCGTCTTCCTCCTTCATCCTCGTCCCTCGTTTCACTCCGCCTCGCCGCGACCTTTCCATCAACCTTCTATCCTCTTTGTGTGCCGCGCCACGAATACCGACGATCGTGATTCGTCCTTGCTACGTCGACGACGACATCGACGAAGACGACCATGACGAAGACGACGACGACGAAGACACACAGGGAGCCTCCTCTCTTTGCCCTCATCCTGAATCTCGCGCGGCCAACATCCGCTACGAGGTCCTCCATGAAGAAATTTCCTGATACTCGCACCAGGAAACGGACCTGCACCCCCGTTGCTAGTTCAATTGTACATCCTCTTGCTGGAGAACGATGGGGAGAGATTTCTTTGAATTACCTTGGAAGTCTCTGACAATTGTTTAATTGACAATGTATTCGTAAACGCGATTTCAGAGGCGCAGAGTTTCACCGACACTGTTTATATACTGACACGTTGAAATCACCGACAAATCTTTACATCGACTTTCGTTTCATCGACGAATGTTATTATCGACATTTCACGTATAAGAAATGTAGTGGTTGATGACGATGTATTGGAACAGTCATTAAACGTTGAACTACCTCGGAGAAAAAGGAAGGATGAAAGAATCCAACAAAATATTACAAGATCGCCAAACTTACACAGAAATGAATTACTGTGTATATAATGTGTTATATAATACATTACATAAATATATTTATTATATAATGTAATATAATTAGTATATGATATATAATTTATAGTAATCAACTAACTGACGTTGAGGAACATATATTTTCCATGTACAAGCGTCAGCTTAAATTGCTTTACTTTGATTAAAGTCGACATTTAATATACGACAAATAATAAAAATGTTAATTAATAAAGTAGTAATGCAAATGTTAATATAAACATTGTTGTCTCTATTTCTAAATTTCTTATACGTGAAGTGTCGATAGTAACATTTGCCGGTGAAACCATAGTCGGTGTAAACATTTGTCGGTGATTTGAACACGCCGGTATATAAACAATGTCGGTGAAACGCGGTATCGCTGAAATTGTGTCGATGAAAGCATAAATAGGTTTTGGAGGATTGATATCTGGATTGTTTAACAGCAAGTTTAGCTGTACAGCGATTATGTAAAAGACAAATTGGAGTTTCAATGATGACCACATTTAGGGGAAATCTTCGTTCTTGCTAAAGACGGTTTGATGCAGCTGTTCCTGGATAACTGTTGTGCGGTAGAATTCCATTTATGTGAATCTGTCGAGAGACTGGTTGGTTCACATAATCAGGTGTTCATGTAATAAAAGTTCACCGGTCTCTTACTACTGGCTATGAATTTTCATTCGCTTAACACTTTAACCGCCTCGTCACCCATACGGTAGTGTACATAATTAGATGACTCAAGGGGTTAGCTTTTACATTGTTACTGATATGTAAACAAAAAGTAAGAGAAAACTATATTCGTATATTTCTATATTAGAAATAATGTATCATAAATAAATAATAATATCATATACTTTCAATACGTAACCATGACATGCAAAGTGTTTTGTCTGGTAAGTTCGAGTTCAAATTCAATCGGACTTCGAAGTCGGGGCATATGCTGGCAAAATCATTGCACCATAATCTACGTCATTTTATATACTTTACTTCATAACGGGCACACTTTAATCATTTATAATTGGTTTCTGATAAATAAATTGTAACAATTTTTGCAATTTTTTAAATATTTACAGCGTTCGGGAATTTAGTGGAGATAAAACTTTGTCAAGACCAAAATCACGTGTTGCATTAACGAAAACGAATATACAAAGTAATAAAACAAAATATGAAATCTTAAGCGTTCGTAATACAGTAGAACTCTACTTATCTGAACTCCGTTTATTGGAACCAACTTTTTGGATAATGCCCGATGTAGTGAACTTCTATCAAACTCCTATTATCCGAACTACTGTCGAGCGTTACTCCAATGATGTGAACACTTATTGTGGTCATCTGAGAATTCCGGAACTCCGGTTATTTGAACGAAAAGTTACAGGTAATGGGGATAATCAACGAACTCCTATTATATAAACCTGCCCGGTTATATGAACTGGTTGTCTCTCGTAGAGTTCATATAAATGGAGTTCTACCGTGCTAATCGAAATGGGTAAAAACGCTTAAGAGAAACGTATTTCAGAAAATAATATTTATCGTAACCAACATCATTTAAATAGCGAATTATGCTGTAGCAATGAACTGTTACCAGTTACATCGAGCTAACGCAATGGATTTAAAGCAGCGTTCGACAAGAATGCTTAGGAATTACATTATATTTTATTATATTATATCTATTATATATTATATTATATCTATTATATATTATATTATAATATGTTATATTATATTATATTCCCAGATATAGATACAGACGTAGCTAACAATATGAAAACGTTATCAAAGATTACCCAACACTCTTAAATGCAATCGAAACATTCGGTACGCTTGACAAACACGAACACGAATATATACAACTATTAGGTAGAAGCGTGAACAGGTAAAAATATTTTCAACCCCTTTGAAACATCCCCGATCCCCATCTTCGCACGGTCATTCAAATATTCTGGCTGGTATGGAGGCAAACACGTGCAAACACACGGGCAAATCGGTGGCATTGGTTATGGAGGTGTTTAGGGGTGACGAGATAACTCGTCCCACCCCTTTAACCCTCTCGACGCCATGATCAACGTCATCTGCGAACCACCCACGGCCATAAGCTCGCTCGTATGAACGCCTATATGGGTTTATCGCCGACCCCCGAAACTGTTGACGCGGGAATATGATTAATTGACTTTTTGCCGGCGGCGGTTATCTGGCTGAGCGCGGATTCCGACCTCGAATTGTTTTCGACAGAGAACGAAAGACCGTAACACGCGTTCGAGGAGAGAAAAACAAGCGACGCCGCAGGGAAGAGGAAAGCGCGGAGGAGGAAAAGGTCTCGATGTGTCGCTTGTAATGCTTTCGTCGAGAGTTTCTTTGCTTGGAAAATAAAGCGGGACTTTATTAAGCTTCGTTAAGATTCGAATTTTATTTCGTTCGGTAGAGTGTTAATTAGCCGGGATAGGAGCGGGTTCATTACGTATCAATTAAATCCCCGAGATTCGTTTCACTGGGCTCGTTTAACCGATTAAGGACCAATGTTGCGTTAACGCAACATTTTACTCGCAGTCTCCTTTGCCCCTGTTCACTTTATTCAATCCCGTTCTTTGACATTGCGGTCCCGCAGGGGAATTCCTGGCATTCGATTAATACCTTGGCTTCAAAACCGGCGACCGTAAGAAGACCGCGCAATCGAAACGATTTATTTTATGAAACCGATTCGATCAAAATCTAGCTTTATATTCTGTCAAATGATTTATTCTTGATAACAGAAACATTAATTTGAAATGGATCGATGTAATAAAAAAGAATAACATACACCACGAATCGCAATATGAAACTTCCTTGTACAATAATAGCGACTTTTATATAATAGTATTATTTATATAGTATAATAGATCATAGAAATATACAGCATTTGTATACACGTCCATGTATAGTAACGTATAGTAAAGAAACCTGGCTACAAACATGAGCAATGCAGAAAAATAGAACAGATATACTACAACATCGAACCAAAAATTATAATATATTGAACATTCAATATACCGTACAGACTAGAATCATTAAAAAAGTACAGGAAAATATCCAAAACATCAATTTGACATTACAGTTCGGCAACAACGTTAAACGACAAAACCGTAAATATTGTGTTTCTAGTAAAACTTCCAGTTTTCAAAAAAATATTTTCTATATCATAAACATAAATGAAAATCAGCTTATATATTGTCGATTACAAATCTAATAATCATTTATATATACATATTATTCAAAACATTATATATACATATTTTACATACATGTTATTAAAAGAATCATATGTACATATCCTATATACATATCATTAGAAACAATATTAAACTATTAATTTGTATCACGCATAAAGTTATCTTTAAAATCAAAAATGTCTGAAAAACTGAAATATATCTTTGGTGCATTAAAAGAAATTTCTAGTATTTAGTGGGAGTTTTGGCAAAGGAAAAATTGGTTTAAAGGCACGAGAATTAGGACATATCCACCCCTGTTTCGCTTGTGCATAGTTCTGCGTTAACGCGTCTGTTCATCGCCGACCGTTTCTACTTACCAGGTCGAAAACGCTCGGCGCAAGCGGACCGGTTATAAGCGATACGAGTCACGTGTTGCTCGCGCATTGTCCTCTAATAAATGACTTGAGAAATCTACGGGCGCCGTGCAGAAGGGTGGAACGATTGGCCCGTGGATCGCGGTTACGTTTCAATTTTTCCGCGGCCCGGCGGCGGCGGCCGGCGGTTCCGTCTCGCCGTTACCGCCGACTTCGGCTCTTGAAAGTTTCAGAATGTGTCGAGGACCGTTCCCGTTGTCACGCTAAGAAACGGATCTCTGGTACACGTTGTTTCGAGAACGCTGGAAACTTGCCGCGTACTCATTCATTCATGAGCTCCCGGCCGCGCTGAATTCGGCGGCAACTTTGCCGGAAGTTTCCACGAACGCCGGATCATCCGGACGATTGATCCTCTTTGAATAAACGCGGCGCGCTTACGCGTTCCCCGCGGGAGCCGCGCGCTCGCTCGATCTGTCCCCGTTCCCATTATTGTAGAATTAAGCGGGTAACAGCGTCGGGGAGGGGTGGGGTGGGGAGGGCTGGCGGGAGAGAGACGGGCATCGGGAAAACTGGAGGACGATCTTCCGACGAAGCGTGGAAAATCTCGGGAATCCTGGTGCTCCGCGCGCGAAAACATCGGAAGCGGAAAATACGAAATTCAAGGTATCCTTATCGGGAGCATCGATCGCTGGAGCTTCCCGCCAACGCTCCCTGGCAAACACGCTCGCAGCTACGGGTTCCCATAAACACTGGCAAAATTCATTGCGGCGTCGCGTTTTACAATTAAATTCCCCTTGTGCAGCCGGGCCCGTCTACCCATTGGTTCCTGATTCTACTTGGCGAGCGAGGAATCTCCGCGTGAACAGTGTCTGATCGAGATTTTGATCGAGATACGAGTCGACATAACTGATGGTCGAATGCGAGAGCGATGTATACGTAGACACCACCCAGTTATGTTCGAAGTAAGTAGAAACGGACGGTGCTGATCAGACGCGTTCGTATCCGTTACCGATTTAGAGATTTTCATATTCGGAAAATTGAATCTTATGCGACGTAATGTTATATTACGTTTTTTGTGCGATCTTTTGGTCACCGTTTTACATGACTCTTCGTGTAACTGCTGGACTATAGAACTTTGTACGAAATAAAAAATTGATTACATCGAGTATACAAACCAACAGTCAAATAAGATTGTACTTTTTTCAATAGTTTCAATCAATTTAAAACAGTGTGATTTATATTCTTATATCATCGTGATGACCACAATGTTCTGCATTTCACTTACCTCCCTTTACCTTCTTTTTACCGTTTTACCTTTCGCTTTTATTTCTCGTTTAACCCAATTTGTAATATTTTACTTGCCGGAAGCCTATTCATGGGCTTTTTAGAAACACGATAATCCTCTCTTAAGTAACAATTTCTAAAGAAATTACTACATTATATGGATCAAAATATTTTGAAAAATGTCATTAACTTTTATAATCTACTGTCAAGTATATGTCAAGAAATAAATATTCTTTCAGAATTTTTATCATTCAAATATAAAATAACTGTTAGAATTAAATTTTTACCACAGAATTAAAGCGTCGATTTGAAAGCTAATTTACAACGGAAAAAGAATTGATTCATAAAATGACAGAATATTAAACAACTTACGTTTGTAAAGATTTACATTCAAGCGCTCCGAAAAGGACTGTTAGAAAACTGTGAATACTGAAAACGTTAAAGGAAACCATAATTTTGTTTTCTATATAAATTGCAATATAGTTATCCGAGATACGATTCGCGATCTTAAAGGAAGAAGAATCGTGTCAACGAGCGAGAATGGTAAACCCAACGAAAACGGCAATATTTGACAGCCCATAATGTCACGTCGGCGTCTCTCGACCGCCTATTATATCGCACAATATTATATTTCACCCTGTAACGAGATACACGGTTACAGACCGATAATTTGACCATTCCACGGAGGTTCTCGTTAACGCGACTAATAACCGTGGTCGATGCACTGGAGAACGTGATTTACAGTAAATTTCACGGGATCGAGGGCACGATCCGCCGAACACAGATCTATCTTTTTCGCTTGCGAAGACTGTCGATGGTTTCCCGATCGATGTATAACGCATACAGACGAAAGAAAATTCGTTTGAATCGTGCGGGAGCCGTCGGGCGACGCGTTCTTACGATATCGGAAGCTCAAGCCACTAAACCGTAACTTCTTCCTCGAGTTCTACTTGTTGAGGGAGCACAGAGGAAAGTGATATAAACGCGATCATAGAATTGCCGCAGCGGCTGCTCTCCTCGAGAAAAGTTCCGAGTCTCCCATCCCCTTTAGCGGCCGTACGGACTTTAATAAAGATCTCGTTGTACAGGTTTTTTCAGGGACGTGTTGCGGAACTTTAAAAGGCCAAATCGGTGCCGGGACACGAGGAGAAAAAAGATTTCCGAACTGTGCTTCCTGGGAATGAAAGAGCCGACTATATTTTACGCTTCAAGCCACCTATACAATCCCGACTTCTTGGCCCGACAACGTAAAAGTATGCGCTAGCGCGCGCACAAAAGTAATACCAGAGCAAAATAATTCTGCGTCGAGCACAGACTTGGTAAAAACTCGTCAAAATTTGTAAAATTGATGTACATCGCATCTTATTAATATTTGAACAGATTTTAAAACGGAATAACTGTTTTAAAACGCGACGAAACAACTTGTTTTTTTTCTTTAAATGAAACAACGACAAATCTACCAGACAGTACTAAAAATCGATTTTTATAATTATTAATTTTTTACAAAATTTAAGAAATGATTTTTGTATATCTTGGTAACACGCAAAGTCGAGATACAATCGTTGGAATATTTCAAAAATTGTGGAATATTTTAAAAATCGTATCTGTATATTAGATAGCATCAATGTCGTTCGATTTCGATGACATTTTCAAAGTGTTATAGCATAAGTTATCAAGATCTGCAATACGTATTTTTTAGAATTTCGTCACAAGTTCGAATAAAAAAGTCAAGAAATGAGAGTTTTGTATTTTTTTGCCATTTAAGCATTAACAAAATTAGATAAAACATTCAATTTATTGCCTAGTAGCTAAAGAATTTTTATACTTTATACTTTATTGCCTATCAGCTAAAGAAAAGTCTGATCCTTTTACTCCAGTTTTAAAACAATTTTTCCGTTTTCGTTAGACGATTATACATGGATCAATCCCTTCCAGTATTGGCTAAAATGGAGAAGTATAATAGAAGTAATATTTATATTCTTATGTCTTCGTATTATATTCGTTATTATTACCACTTGCACTTAAATTTTGTGTATTCGTATTACAAACATCATGATGGAGTCAACTTCTCATAAATTCCACAAATTAAGTAATATGGTTGTCTCTCGTGCCAAGAACAAATTAAACATTGAGAGCTTTAATATACCTAAATATTTGGACTGTTTATTTTAAAAGTAGCCTAAATCAATTTATTTAAAATCCAGATATTAATATAAAGATTTTTCATTTTAATAAATTTAAGAAAATTGATAACTGATTACATGGTACTTCAATGTTTTCGTGTTTCTAAGGGTTACATGATGTGGAAATATAAATATAAAAATAACTAGATCAACGTTCCTGGAAAATTAATTTAGGTCACTTTAAAAACAAACGGCTCATTTATAATTTGAATACGTGAAATCCTTGAGGTATTTTCGAATGTTAAACATATACAGAGTTTTCGATTAATGAGAGAACTTGTATATTGGTAACTGAAAAATAACCCAGAAAAACTGTTATCATAAGTCGAGTATTAAAGCACGAAATACGAACGAACGGTGAATCGTTCAAGGGGGAACGAGAGAGAATGTAATTGCACATTCATCGCCTCGAAAAACATTGCGAGACTCTGTGGAGCGGAAAAGTGCGAGGACGGAGAAGGGGGCCGGAAACGGATGAAGAAACTCATCGATAAGTAACGACCGCGGCGAGATACTCGAAATTACGGTAGCGAAGTTTCGCGAGTCTGACCCAGTCCCATTGAGAACAACTCGGCACCGGCGGATGACCTAATTTTTCCGCGTGCCCGCAGACAGGCGGCATTCCGACTGCCGTTCAAAGCTCCCAGGCTGCCATACGCGTCGAGCATCCACTTTAATCTATTATGACTCGGAAAGCACGGTACACAAACGATTCCCTCTCCCTGCCCCCACCGCTCTCCCATTCACTCACGCATCCTTTTATTCCTGCGATGATCTAGACCCTCGAGCGAGCACCGACACGCGCTCCTTGTTACAACCACCGCAACAACCAGTGTTTACAAATAAAGAATCGTTTCGTTTCGCGCGGCGCACAACCAATATTTATCTACAGGCTCGTCTAGCTATTATGTCTGCTGCAAATATAACTATGCTTCGGGTAATACGCGACAATTTCGTTCGCAAAAGTCGAGACAAGTTGGTCGTCCTTGCAATTTTCATTACCTCGATTTTTCACATTTTGATACTGCTATTATTAAGCTTAGAAAAAAAAATGTATTTCTTTTAATGTTTTTCAATTCTATTCATTTTTGGTGACAAAACGAGTACCCATTTCTATTTTTCATCCTCTATTTTTTCGACTAATTCTTTGTATTCTTTTATGTTAATTAATGTATCGTAAATAAGAATCTATTTAAGAAACTTTTAAGTACAAAACTTCAAATATTATGGGCATTTTTATTGTACCACTCGCCAAGATTAAGAAAGGGCTACGTCATCACATTTGAATACCGTGATAACATTTTGTTCGTATGCTCTGATCTCTATAGTCGTTATTTCATGAGAACTATAAAATGAAAGATGTAAAACACAGCGTTTTATATCTCCCTAAGGAAAACGTTCAATGACCGATCCTAAGGGAACTACCCCTATCGTTAAATACTAGTAAAAAATAGTTTTTTTTTTATAAGAAAAGATATGAAACATATACGATGGCGTGAACGGAGGCAACTTTGCCCCGATGTTTAGTCTTTCAGGCTTAATTGTCCTCTCCCCAGGCGATCCGGGCACACATCTTCATCCCCTAAGTCCCCAAGTCCGAATATTCCGGTTTTTCGCGGACTAGTTCCGGTTTCCTCGGCGGACGGCTCGAAGCAACAATTTAATCAACGTACCAATTTCATCAACCCCACGGCGATATCGCGGCGGGGACTTCAGGAATGCCACATACGCGGCGTCGAGGAGGGTGAAAACGAAGAGAGAGAGAGAGAGAGAGAGAGAGAGAGAGATCGGTAGAAAGAGAGAGGGATCGGTATAGATAATGAGAGAGAGAGAGAAATTGGCAGAGAGGGAAGGAGAGGATACAAGTGAAAGAGACAGAAGAAAGGACAGATTAGAACAAGGTGTGGAAGAGAGCGAGGCAGAGCTACAGGAACGGTAGCCGCGAGGGTGGGTGCCGGAGGGGAGACGAACGCGCCGCAACAATTTCGTTAATGCTCGTCCCCCGTCGAACGCCGCCGATTTTTTATCGCGTAACCCACAGAGCGGCTACCCTATCTTCGAATATGGCGGAAAGCCTTTTGGAACGCGGTGTATATCGTCACGTCGCATCGCAGCCGCGCGCGTACACACACAAACACACTCTTTAACGCACACATACAGAGGGACGACGCGACACACGGCGGAAGACCGTGTACACCCTGCTCGTTCCGCCCCAATACCGACACTCGATGTGTACACGTGAATACACCACCAACATCGCCCAGCCTGCGATAGGAACTTTCGAAAGACGCTGCGCGCGCCCATTATCATCGCTCCCGCGCCCATTATGATCGCCGTCCGCCGCGACCAATCCGGATTTTCGCCGTGGCCCCGATACCGGAGCAACTCCATCTATTTTTTCGTTCCTCCTTTTCTTTCTCTCTTTCTCTTCTTCTCTCACTCTCACTCTCGCTCTCCGACTGTCTTTCTCTCCCTCCATCCTTCTCTCTTCCCCTCTACCCTCGGCTGCCTTCCCTCGCGCACCACCAACTGGCCCCTCTCGACCCCTCTCAATACCCACCACGACCGCCGAGAATTCGCCGATTCCTCGACCGGCAATTTCGTCGAAATGCTCGGGGAAAATGGTTCGCGCGACCCGAAGCCCCGCTGATTCGTTTCCGATCAATCGCCACCGACTCCATTTTAAGACTCGGCCCGCCATCACCCCCGCGCTAGGGTGCGGAAAGTTTTTCGGGTGACGAGCGAGGATTGATTAGTGGGGATCCACCGGGGGCGTTGGTCGAACCATTTCGATCCCGATCCGATCGACGTCGGTCGTTTATCCTGCAGCGAGTCCAGCTTGGATCCTGGCCGCGCTACTGCTGGCCAAACGTACGAATATCTTCTGTCAAGTTTCAGTGATATTATTTTGTTTGTTTCAACTTTGTTCGACTTGGGCTAATTCGTTTACCTTAGGCTAGTTTATTTCACTGGAAGCAGTTTGTTTTTAGGTACTACTTGGATAATGTTTGAACGACATTTTGAAGAATTGTTATGATTTTTTTTCATCTCGAAAATAGATCGATAGATCCAGATTCAAAAGAATAAGAACATTACGTTTTGGATTCATATTTGAAAGTTGCATACAATAATAAAAAAAGTCTTGACCCAGACCAAAAACAATGATTTTCTTTCGAGCCCTCTGATACTAATTTAGCCTGTTAACCGGGGAGTTCCCTTCTTAAGTACGTATCATACAACGGGGGCGAACTTTAACACTAGGACGTGTCAGTACGTCACGCCCGGAGTACTTGACTTCATATTTATTTTTTTCTATTTATGCTTAAAATAAATGAAAAGGCTATGAGATATGTATATAGTGTTGGATTTGCGGCTCTTACTCGTTTTGTTTTCTTCAGAAAAATAAACATGGTTTAAAGAATGCCAACAAAAATATGGAAATATCGAATTAGAAAATTATAAATTTTACAAACAGTTTACCAACACTTATGAAGAGTACAAAAAATATAACAAATATTTATAAAACAATATAAAATATAAAAAAGTTAACAATTACAGAACAATAAACAAAAGCACACAAATAAAATAGAAATATTGAGTTTAAAAAATTAAAATAAATATATGTGAAAATTTGAAACTTAATTTCCGTGTGATATATTTTGAAACAATACATAGTGGTGCCATACAATCCGGACACCAATAGGTAGGCTCTTTCCTAACACCCTTTTTGTAGCAAACTCGGCATTTTCTAGATACAATTTTTTCTGCATCGTTTTTCATTTGCTCTGGGAAATACCTTTCAACTAAGCGTGATGGCCTAGGTGTGGAACTGCTTGTTGATGCCGTTGGCTGGGTTTTCGTTATATTGTGTTCTACCAATTTCTCTACATACACTCCGGCAAAAAGTGTAAGCGATTCAACTGATCCTCTTTAACATACGTCCACCACTCTCAATAACGAAATGATACTGACCCTCCCCGCGTTTTAAACTCATGTCGAGACACGCATCGATGATTAATATCTTTGTTGTACGCAGTTATGCGCCCCACCCGTCCCAGGTAGCAACATAGATTTCGAGGACGTATTCATACGTCTTGCCCGTAAGCGCTACGTTTACGTTGGACGTATTTATACGTCCTGCCCGGTTAACGTAATCACTGAAAAAAGTTAGGTTATTATTATTTATTATTTATATATTTAGTTTATTTATACTTCTATTAGTACAGCTTTGAATTTTCTATAAATAACGATCTTCGAAGAATTCAGGAACTTGCAAGAAATAAATGCATATACGATAAATAGGATGGAACAAATAAATTGCTATTTTAACTAACTTTACTTGCAGGAAATTCTTCGTATACTCTTGTTGCTTGGTACAGATATTTCAATTAGTCGCGTGTGTTTCCGTTTCGTGTATGACAGTGATATCTGGGCAGTTATGTGATATTGCTTTGTCTGTAATTATATCTCGGTTACCGTACAATTTCGTGTGTCCGTCTTCTAGTATACTTGAGACCGTGTATTTATGTGTTTATGTGGGTGCCCCAATAAGTTTATACATACATGAATCCGAGCTCGTAGTGTTGAAATTCAGCCACAATGCTGACATTATTATTATTATTATTATTGTTATTGTTATTGTTATTATTATTATTATTTATTCGATTCTTAACGCATAAAATTGCATTCTGATTTAATCTAACAGAATCCCGTATTTAAATTGACAGTGTACTAATAAGACTGCAAACAAATACCGTGATAATTACGTTTAACACTGTATTTCTACTTAAATCTGTTTCTAATTTTGATTCCAGCGAAATAATTCAGACATTGCGGCAACATAAAGTCTTGTTATCGTTACCAAAATTGGTCAAAAGAATACTAATGAGGGCAAGATCGAAAACAGCAATTTTGCTTGTATACGATGTAGGTCGACGTATTAGCGCGTGCGCGTAGTGGAAACAATCCAGCCACGAGTTTTCTAACAATAACAGGTGCGAGTCGTGCAATTAAGGTACGCAGGACCGTCGAGGGTCCCCCGTGGAGGGGATGAAAAAGAGAGGTTCAGAGAAGGAGAGAAAGAGACGGAGACGGAGAAAGGGGGAAGGAGGGAGAGAGAAAGAGAAAGCGAGATAGAGAGAGAGACGGAGAGAAAGAGAGAAAGAGAGAAAGAGAGAAAGGGGAACCCTTCCGCGAGTTTGCCCGGTAAACAAATTATCGTTCTGCAACTTTGATCGTAAATCACGTTTCAGCGGCGGAGTCACCGCATCGGAAGAGCATTAAAAAGTTTAAACGTTTCGCGGGAAACACCTGATACGGTTTTTATATTTTTTCCCCGGCACGGAGGGAAACTGGAAGTTTCGGTGCCGGGACACACGGACCAGAGTTTCTAACGAGCGCGTGAACCGCGCGCGCGACCGTCCCGAGCGCTGCCTTTCATCCCTTCTTGCCCGGCAGCGCGCGCGCGGCCTTCCATCAACCCCCAATGGGGTCGAAATACCCGCGTCTTCGTCGGACCAGAGTTCGGTAGGCAGTCCCCGTGACCATCTTCGTCGATAAAACGATCGATCGTTCCTGTTACACCTCCAACACTGTCAAGGCTCTCGGAATCCTTTAGCCACTAAAATGGAGTAACTACACCCAACGGAAACTGCGAGGAGACGCGTGAATTGTCTTGTACCGTCCAAAAACGCATTCGAGATACATAAGGTCACCACTGTTCGAATTTTTATTCTGAAAATTCCACACGAAGCGATCATTTAAATATGATTCAGCTTCTAACATCCAGTTTGGTATAAACAATAAAATTTCAAGGTTGATTGCTATTAAATTCCACATCGATCGAACGATTGGACTTAGTAGAATTGAAAGAGTTAAAGTAGAAACGAGTAGAAACGAGTTAAATCAGCTACTATACTGAATTACATAACAATGTTTGAAAATTGAATAGACCAAAAATGCAGTTGCTACAACATCACTTAATCGGAAACAATTGGTTACCGAGAAGTAAGTAAGATTCAGTCGAGTGTAAAACAAACTCCGTAGTCAACGACTAGGTACACTAAAAGCAAACATTCCGCAGTAAAAGCCGAAGGAACCATCTGCGCAGACATGATAACATCCACGAGAGCATAAATCACCCCCTGATTACGTTGATCGTGGCGCAAACCGCTTCGGATCGTTATTGTTTCCATCAAATTGAGCCCGTATGGGGTTTCGCGGCGGTTAAATCGGTCCGTTAACAGGTTAATATTAACGATCGGCGTATGAGACGCCGCTAAAACGCTCCCGAAAGCAGTGTCCCTGTTGGCGGTTCGGGAAAGAGAAACGAGTGGCGTACAAGTACAGTGGAATAACGAGTGGGAAACAAGCGGGACACATGTCCGCGCACGTACTCATCCAAAATACAGGAGTGGAGGCGCGCGGAGTACGAATTCAACGGTGCCGGTGCGGGAGAACAGGCGGTGCCTGTCGGAGAAGAGCCGGCGGGAAGGAATCTTCATTTGGCGGTACTCCTCGGAGGAAGCTTTGCCGCCAAAAACCACACCCACGCGATCGTTCGCCGGTAACACGGTGGATCCTGACGCGGCGTTGGCTCCTGAAAAATTTCGCAGCCCCCGACGTACCTACGTACGTACCGTTCGTACGTTGGTCCGTTCGTTCGTTCCCCCGTCGTTTCCTTCCTTCCTTCCTTCCCCCGGCCCCCCGTTCCGTCGTCCCTCGATAACCCGGGTTAAAGCCATTTCCCAGCTAGTGCTTGCCCAGCGCGCCCGTGGTCTCTCATATACGCTATATATCCCTGCAGAGAGCCGCGGTTCTCTCTGGGACACGGTTACGAAGCGGGGCAGCCAGGCTACCAGGCAGCCAGTCAGGCAGGCAGAGGCAGGCAGAGGCAGGCAGAGGCAGGCAGAGGCAGGCAGAGGCAGGCAGGCAGGCAGAGGCAGAGCAGGCAGGCAACACGGGACTTTTGGGACGCGTTGTACATGGGTCGCGTCGCATCGTAGGTTCGCGATGGGTTGGATACATAAGGGGGAGGATAGGGGGACCCTCTTTATGTAGCACATAGACGTTGCCTGGCGTTCGTTCGTTGCCGCTCGCTCGGCGTGTGACGCTCAAATTACCTCCGTCCTCCCTGGTACGTCTCCCCCCGCGCTGCCCCTTTCCTCTTCACCGTGCAGCGCCGCACCGCGCCGCGCTGTGCCGCGCCACGCCGCGCCGCGCCGTGCCGCGCCTCGTCGCTTGCTCTCTACTCGCAGAGCCGCAGTCGGCCGCTGGTGTGCGGCTCACCCTCTGGCCCCCTTCCGCCGCCGCCCCCTCCACCGCACCTCATCCTCATCCAGCACCTCCCCCTCCTCCTCCTCCTCCTCCGCTGACGCCACCCTGCTTCACCATACTGCCGGCTCTCCCTCGCGCCACCGCCAACCTCTGCGCCGCTTCGTGCCCCCCCGTCGCCCTCCATTCCTCTAGCGTTCCTACCCGCTTCCCTCTCCCCCTCCTGCCCGATCAACGTCGACGTTGGTTCCTCGCCGCCCTCTTCCTCCTCCTCCTTCTCCTCCCTCGTCCCTCCACCGCTCCCCCTTCTGACCCCCTGGTTTCCGGAGCGGCGGTGTTCGCGGTGCTCCCGCGTTCGCTCTCTCTGGCCAGAGCGTCACCGTCGTCGTCGCAACGTGCCGCGCCGAACCGAACCGAGCTGAGCTGAAACGAGCGGGTTCGGGCCACCGCTCGGTCGGCCGCGTCCCGACTCCCGACACAGCGTGTGTGTCGCCCGCGGACAGACTCACGACCCACGGACACCCGTTTTCCTCCGCCACCCTGCGCGACACACACGCGGTTTACAAACGGAGAAAGCGAGAGAGAAAGAGAAAGAGAGAGAGAGAGCGCGCGCGAGAGGGGGTGGGATGGCGGGAGGAAGGGAGGGAGGGAGGGAGGCAGGGAGGCAGGGGTGGGGGAGGGAGAGGCACGACGGGTATAACGTCGCGCGCTACGGGAGAGCTCTGAAACGCGGCTAGCGCGGCAGACAGGCACCGCAGGTCACCGCCTTCCCTCGTCGTCCACCTCCTCCTTCCTTTACCTCGGCCGTCTCCCCAAAGCTTCTCTATCCTTGTCATCTTTCCATCTAGCTCGTCTTTCGAAGTCTGGGCCTACTAGTTTACCCCCGGACACCTCTGTCGATGTCACGAACGCCGATCTCAATTTTTAATTGGGTCTTTAATCATTAAATCTTTCGGCCGCCTTGAAATTCGCTTGGCATAATAGTAGAACCATTCGCAGAAATTCCCCAAATCGGATAAGATGTATTTAACCTCTTACCATAACTTCACGTAATAGCATGTCAAGTTGTGCATGTTCTAACTCGGCATCAAATTTTATTCTGTTATAATAAAAGTTTAAGTACTCGAGTAGATATAAGTACACAATTAATAGAAATTATCTTTTTCTTTTAAAGATATGTTACTAATTAGGTCTAATCAGTATAACTGTGAAGATAAAGACCAGCGCACGCTCATAAAAAATCATGCAACGACACATAATCGCGTGATATTCGCTTATTTTCGTTTAAACGTTACAAAGTAGTGCAATTTATTTTTAGGTGCTATGTGTCAGTAAGTATATCTCAGGAACAGTAATAATTTTATAATATGTATAATAATAATTTTGCGTTTCTTGAATTACGCTAGATGACTACACACAGGATGATATCACACAGTGCCCCGTATGCATTTCTGCAGACAGACTACGTTCTCTACGTATAGCTACGACAGCTGCAAAATCAGATAGAGCTGCGTACAGTCGGGTCAAGATGGACCCAGACATCACCATTCCAAGGGTCAATCTTCCCTTCTTCCTTAAACAAAGAATCTCTCTGCGAAAAAGAGCGAAAGAGGGGGAAGTAAGAAGACGCGAAGGAAAATGTGGGGAGCGTTGATGTTCCCGGTTTTGTCTCGTTCGTCGAACAACAGAAAAGAAGACAGGGAGAGGAAGAAGGAGGAAGAGAAGGGGAGACAGAGAAAAAGAGAGAGAGAGAGAGAGAGAGAGAGTCGCGAACGGCCTCCGTGTCCGCGCGGCTCCCCATTCCCCCTTTCGTGCAGCAGCAGCGGCAGCAGCAGCCCCTTTGTTATTAGTCGGCCGCGCCACCCCTAAATTCACTCGCGCTGCAAACGGACAAATTTCGCGAGCGAAGTCTGCGCGCGCGAGAGAGAACCGGAGCACGGAACAACGCTAAGGGTCGTCGTAGGAAGGGGGCGGTAGGAAGGGGCGGGGGGGGGGGGGGTCGGCAGGGGTTGGGTCAGCGACGCGTGTCCTTCCCTTCGGCTTTCTTTCTTTCCCGCTTTTTCCAGCGTGCCCCCGGCACCGTGTCCCGTAATTTACCGGCGCGGTGGCGCGTCTTGGGGTGCGTTCGGTTGCGTAATTACGTGGCGGCCGTCGCCTTGCTCTGCCCTGCCCCCCCCCCCCCCCCCCACCCCGTAAATGGTTTATAAGGGAAAGTCGAGCGTGCGCTACGCTGCGATCGGCGATCGTTCGCGAACCGCCACGAGCAGCTCGGTCTCCCTCCTCCACGCTCGTATTACAGCGGTCGCTCGATAAATAGCCGCTTCCCGGAAAAAGTCAGCTGTGACTACAGACCGAAAACCAAAATTATAACCGCTCAAGTTCTCGAAATAGTCGCCGAGATATGAAGCGGCGACAGTTATTGGTTAAAACGGTTTTCCAGTATGTACCCCGATCCTGGTTACGGTTTTAATATCGGTGGTCCAATAGCAGTCTCAATATCGGCTTCGTAATTGTTATAATATTGACTCTACAAGTGCGACTATATTGATTCTGGTGTTTACTGTGCATTGGTTCCACTACTGCTATAAAATTGGTGCTAATATCAATAGCGGGCTTTCACACTATATCTAACAAACATTAATAGCGACCAGCTCGGGTCGCTTCTCCGTAACGATGACAAGACTTCGCGTGTTCAAAATTCTCATGATTTTTATCACATTGTATGCTTTAATTAAGATATTGATTTCAACAACTTTGAAATGAAAACTGAGAAACCGGTCATCTCCACCGATGCGATAGGTTTAGTGTTAAATTAAAGCAAACGTTACAACAGTTCCAGCATCAATATACATATATGTACGCATAAGAATAGTTTCAACATATTTTTATTTGTCATTTTCATAATAGTTGAGTTCCACTTAATTTTGTTTCTTAATTGAATGATTTATCAAATAACCATTTCTGAGATTCCAGTTGTAGTTGAATAATCAAACTAACGTCTTCAGTATCCTTTAGCTGTTGTGTTACTTACTTGACATCTATACGTCAGTCTCATAGGACCAAACGATTCATTGAAGGAAATCAAACAAAAGAAAACATACAATCTGCGGGTCATGCAGGGGTACGTTAAACGAGTCGCTTAGATCCGACAGATTTGTTGGACTACGTTTCTGCCGTACTGCGACATTCAGCCTTGCCGCCTTGGACAGCGTAGAGACGAGAAAACGAAGCTGTACAGCGGCAATTAAATATTTATCTGGTTTCCGCGGAGACTCTAGCAAGCGGTGACGATCAGAAAGCAGATAGAAGCTACCAGTAAACCCGGTTCGGCCCGTTCTTTCGAGTCGTTTGAAAAATATCGGTAACGATCGGGGTTCCGGCTGGCTAGTGCCCGCGCCGGGACGCGCGCTGCGCGACCGCAAATTTCCGTTGGCCGTCGCGACGCCACGGGAACCTGCTGCCCGCCGCGCCGGTGACACCCGGTACGATGTGCGCGTCCCGTCGATCTTTAAATAATTCCGCGCGTCGGTCTTCGAAACGGGAGGAGGAGGAGGAGGAGGAGGAGGGGGACGAGGACGGGGAGGAGGGGAAGGGGGAGGGGGGAAGAGCGGAGGAAGAGGGGCGCCGGGACAAGAGGGAGGGTGGGAGGGAGGAGGACAGGAGGACAGGAAAAAGGATGAGGTTAGAGGGGAGCGAGAGGAAGGGAGGACAGGGGGGAAAAAAAGAGAGAAAAGCGAACGCGCGCGGTAATACGGGTCGCCGGCATCGGCGTCGCCCCGGTTACGAACGGCGAAATCCACGCTCGACGGGCGAAGGAGGCAGCGCTCGCGCTAAAAGAAAGGAAAGAAAGGGGAGAACAATAAAATGGGAAGAAGGCGAACGTTCGCTACGTGTTTTTTTTCTCGCGCCCTCTCCCTCTCGCCCCGACTTTCCGTCTTCCTCCACGGCCGTTTCTTTTCCCGCGGTTTTCTCTTTCTCTGCGTCCCTCGCGCGGACGTCGGCGTCGCCTCCTACCTGCGTTTACGGGTGTATTCGTCGTATAATTGCGCTCGCGGTGCATATTCACGCGCTCTCGCACGGACGAGCGAGTCTTTTTTTTGTTCCCCCACCGACGGCTTTTGTGCAGCGAGAAAGCGGCAAAGGAAGGACAGGAAGACAGAAGGGAGTCGAGAAAGTAAATCGAGCGGATATATCGCGGCGCTAGCTAGAGCGACCGTTCCTCTCTCTCTCTCTCTCTCCCTCACTCTCTCCCTCTCTCTCGCCGCCTCTGTCGGTCTATATTTCTCTTGGTCTCTCAATCGCTGACTCTCCGGATCAGTCGCTCGCTCGCGCGGAGCCGCCGCCGCCGCCGCGACTATTTTCTTCGCCGAGGCACGAACGCGAGCGAACCGATTGATCGTTTCGTGAAGGCCGGTATCTTAGCTCTAGCGCTGCTCCATTGTCATGCGCGTGTTCTCAACTTGTACCGTCGCCGATTGCGACGTTCCCGAACGAGACCAGACGAGACGAGACGAGACGAGACGAGACGAGACCCTCGTGTTCCCCTTAATCGCCGCCTTGTTCGCGATGCTAATTCTATCCTCGTGAGCCGATTACATTACGTCTCGCGAAAACGTTGTTCGCCCGCTCCGCTCCATCGCGCCGCGCCGTCCGACGCGCTCTTCCTCTTTGTCTAGTCACCGCTGCTCCCTCTATTTTACAATCCCTTTTCCTTTTTTATAAAATAGGGGAAATTACGCGAACGGATTTTCCGTCATTAGCCTCGATAATTTTCCCATGGGTTCACGGATGGTAATTAAACGTTGGAGCGCGCGAGCTGCGAGCCGTTCTTTTAATACCTCGGCCATTACGAAATAATTTCAAGGGGATATATTGGCGCGTTAGGGTGCCTTTCCATCTCTCCCTCTCCCTCTCTCTCTCCCTCTCGCTCTCTCTCTCCCTCTATGTGCTTCCCTCTTGCTCTCCCTAGCGCGTCCCATCTCTTTCTCTTTTCCCCTGTCTCTCCCTCTCTATCTCTCTCTCTCTCTCTCTCTCTCACTCTATCTCTCTCTCGCGGTCTTGCTTCGTCTCTTTCTCTTGGCCGCGTCGGTTCTCTCGCTCGTTCTCTCTCTCCGTCGCGCGGTCGCGCTGGCTCTCGTGGGAAGTCTCGGACCCACGAACACCAAGGAATCGATCGATCGATTCCGTGGCTGCTATCCCGGATAATAGCCAGCGCTCCACGGTCGACAAGCGAAAAGCGGAACAACCTAAATACCACGAAACGCGGCCCCGAGTATCCGAGCGACAAAAATTCCCGTTCGAAAAGAGGAACGCGCGGCGAATCTCGTGGAGGTTTCGTGCCGCGAGACGTCGCGTCGTGCCGAGGAGAGTACAATTAAAGACGTCCACGGTTTATTACCTTGCGATCATTGTTTCGCCGTTTCCATTCGACTGGGTGGCGTCGCTCGTGTTTGTTCGCCGCAAGCTTTGTTTATTTGACAATGCACACGAAATCATCGATTATTCATTAACCCTTTAACTACGGCTGCCGTCAATGGACGACGGGTCGTAAATTTAATGGAACACGACTGTCGACGATAATTATCGACGTTGTAAATTGTAGTACTCGTTGCGTGATTTTCAAAGTACAAGATTGTAAGTGTCGGGCAGCGGTTAATCCGATGTCTAGAATAATCATTATTCTATTTACTAATGTAATTATTTATTCTTGTATAATCTAATATTTTTTCTAATTATTCCGTAGTATTGTATAAAATAATTATCGATCCGTCAACATCTACGAAAAGATGAAATAGAAATAAATTGTAATAATAAAACGATGTAGAAAAGTGATCCTGTTGAGAACTATTATTTGACGTTGCGAGAGTTAAATACAAAATACTGCTTCTTTAAAACCTGACCTATATACGGAAAAACGTTTGAGCTTGCAATGAAAAAATGAAATGTCATGGAGGTTAGGATTCGATGACAATTAGTGTTCAGCTTCCAATTGAACGAACGCGTTGAACCGTTCCGCGTGTAATTCACAGTCGATAGGATAATACGAGCCATGGCACACGTCTTCACTCTCCACGGTTCAAGGTTCGACTGTTTCACTTTTCGAGGGAATCAAAACGAGACATGTGGAACCCTCGTTCGTGAATGGTACACAAAACTTCGCTTTAACGGAGGTCAAGAACTACACGTGTACCCGATGAAAACGAATACATACTCGACGTATCCATACACAGAGTGCATGACATGTGCCATTCAAGCGACTCCGACACGCGCGATAATTTTTTTCCCAGCAATTCCCCACCGGATTATTCGCTCAAAACACTTTCGTCATCTTTTCGTTGTTTCACTCTTTCACGGTAACTCGCGACATTAATTACCGCGAGCTGCGAAAGTTACACAATCATTTAGGAAAAGTTTGTAGCGCTTGCGCTCTCTACTACAACCGTTTCAAGACCAATGAATATTTTTGCGATTCTAAAGTCTGTCTCTTACCGAAGAAAGTGATCGCGTAATCGGTGTCATTGTGCGTCAGAATTGCCCATGTTGAGATTAACTTTTCAATTGTAATCCCGCCGATTAATCCAGCGTATTATGATCTATAAACATGAAGATAGAAGAATAGTTAACCGTAACATTCATGCCGCTTTATGGCGGAATTATTCGCTCAGATTTGAATATTAATTTGTACACTAATCCTGTTATTTTTCTACAATTTCGTCAAGATCCGTAAGACGTAAGAACGTTGAAAATGTAATTGGCATCATACAAACTAACTTTCCAATTTTAATGCGATTAAAATACTTATTAAAGGAAATACTTTATTTTAAATAAATTAGTAAAATATTTTGTTTAAGAAATTTTTGAGGTAATTGATGTAGCAGTCAAAGTATTAAAAGGCTGGACAAAAGGCTGGCGCATCGATAAAACTAACAAAAGTTCGAAAAACTATTATCAAAATTATTCGTGGAAGTGCTACATTAGTTTCGAAAAAATTGGAAAATACATTTCGACCGATAGCCTTAAACATTGATAGGCGTTAAACGAGCGTCCATAGAAAATTCCCGAAGTCCTCGGCCGTAAATAGGTTAACAACGCGGAGCCACGAGTATATGTGGACGGGGAAATAATTTGGGTCAGCTGCGGTGGGATGTCGCGTGTGTTACGTGTTAAGGGGACGTCTTTAATCGGCCAGCACGACTGAACAGCTGTAGCAGATTTTGAGGAGGGTATTGTTTATCTCGTTACGAGTACGGTGAATGCGCGAAGAAGCACCATTATCGGCGGGACAATGAACGGGCCGGGTCGGGTCGGATCGGATCGGGTCGGGCCGTACCTGCCCATGTATCGGCCCGTTCCGTCTTCCTCTCTCCTCTCGCTCTCGCGCCACAGCTTAAAATCCCTCTTCTTCGTCTTCTTCTTCGTCGTCTTCCTCTTCTTGTTCTGCCTTCACGAGCCACGATCTCAACCTCCGCCCCTCTCTCTTTCTTTCGCTCTCGCTTCCTCTACGACCCTGTTGCTCGCTCACGCCATTCCAGTTATGTATTACCTAATGCGAGATGCTCGGCGAAACAAGTTTATCGCTCGGTGCCGCGTGACATCCAACGGATTCCTGAATACGCTTCCGATCGCCGAGAGATGGGTGGCGAATGAATTCCGTCTGGAAATTTAAGTAACGACCAAACCGGTCCTTCTTTTATCTGTCTCTTGCCGAGCCAAAAAAAGACCAACTGGAAAAACGGTGACGATAGGTGACACAGAACGAGAGGGGATAGAGAGAGAGAGAGAGAGAGAGAGAAGGAGAGGGGAGGAGAGAGAGAGAGGAAAGGACGGAGAGACAGGTCTCGCCGAAAAACTTTCCCGTAAGGAAATCGAATACGACGCGGCACGAGTCATCGAAAGATCTCGATGAAAAATTGGTTGCAGGTGTCCGTCGGTTTTCGAGGTCGATGATTTCATTCGGCGTATGGTAATTATCAAGTTTCAGTGTAATTGACCGTTTACAGAAACGATCCGATTTCTGTGAAATTCATATTTCGAGAGGTAAACTACGATCTACGTTTGAAGAGGACGAAATGTCGATCATTTGGTTATTATTTCGTTTTTATTGTGCCGAATCTCTGGTCATAGAATTTCATTTCATTAATAATATTTTTCAAACTGATCGAATCTGCATTTCTCCTGCCAAAACATTTTTCATTTTGGTTAGTGTTATTAATAAATTGTTAATTAGATTGTTGCCTTTTAAAGTGTAATTGAATATTTTCACGGCTGAACTAGAAAAATATAAGTACTACATATATTTTCGTATTGTTAATTAAATTGATTAACTGTGTTATTTGTTATCCGTTTTCACCAGATTCAAACGTTTCGTACGTTTGGAAATCTGTGCAGAGTCTGATCAAGACTCGCGGTTTCTTAAAGCTGAAGTTGCTGAAATTATGAACACTCTTTCACGGAAAACGATCGAGCAAATTTCTTAATCCAAGCATACAATACAAACAGAATGGGGAAAGATCCAAATAAACTTAGCAGTATTGCCATCGTCGTGAAGCAACAAAGACTTTTAATGCTCGGTAGATACAACGTCGACGATCGATGTTTTATGTTACGACTTAAGGCGGCAAGCGTAGACCCGGACGCAACGATTGAAATTCAATTATACCGACGTTACGGATGAATAACGTGGCGGAGGTTGGTCAGAAAAACAGCATTAGCCACAAAGATGAGTTTTCGGAGTCGCCTAGCACAGCACCGTGTTCCCTCGCAATCCCTTTTGATATATCCGAGAGGCGAGGTATATCGATTACAGGTTATCCACGGTGGCTGCAGGGACAGTCGAGATCGTTCTCCGGCTCGCGATAGGGAGAGACAGAGTTTCTCTCCCCGCGGCCTCTCGCGTCTACTTCCATCGAAGCCCCCGGCCCGTCGGAAAAACCGAGGGCCGGTATTTTGCTCCTCTCCTGCCGTAAAAGAAGGAATGAGAGGGGAAGGAAAAAACAAGGGCGGCAGAGAGTGAGTGAGAGAGAGTGAGAGAGAGAGAGAGAGAGGGAGAGAGAGAGAGAGAGAGAGGAAAAGAGAGAGCTAGAGAGAGAAAGTAGAAAAAAGAAAGAGGAACATGGTCCTCCTAGCTACCCGTGGCTGCCGCAATAAATCCCATTTCCCCCGCGGTACACCCCCGTCTCGCCCCGGGTCCACCGCGCACTGGTTTCAGCCGGCGAGTCGTGGCTTCCGTTTCTTCGGACCCACGGAGAGTGAAAATCGAGAAAGAGAGTCCGCTTGGCGTCCTGGACCCTGGCGGAGGACTCGTTCGTTGGTAAAAGGGTTCGAAAAAGGTCGAGAGCCACGAAGAAGCCTGTGGAAATGCTAGCCCGCGCGCGCGAGAGAGAGAGAGAGAGATAGACAGAGAGATAGGCGGAGAGAGAGAGCGAGAGAGAGAGAGAGAAGGGGGGGAAGGGACGAGCGGGGAATGGGGCGGGTCGGGGTGAGAGGAAGAGGTCCCCGCGGTACAGGGGACGAGTTAGGGGATGCCTGGGGGCCGAGGGGAGAGGGTTGGCCACGGTTCGTCCGTCGACGAGGCTCGATGCCGGATTTTTCCAGCGGGGCCACGGTAGAATGGATGTAGGTATAATGGAGGCGAGCACCGTGCCTTCGTTGCCCGATAAAAACTGCCGATGGAAAGAGGACGACGGTGAGGGGGACGAAGGCCGGATCGACGGGGAAAGAAGAGCGACCGCGGGAAAGAGTGGAGCGCGAGCGGAAGGGGTGGCGAGAGGGGTCGCGGGGAGGATGGGGGAGGTAGTGGCAGAGCGGCGGCGGCGGCGGCGGCGGCTCTGGATCGTTGGAAAGACTCGACGCGAGACGAGGAGTTTCGATACGCGTTATCGAGCACGGTCGCTCGAATTAAAATTTCTTTGGCCGCGCGGCGAGATGCCCGTCCTCGAACCGCTTCCTTTCTACGCCCGACGTGAACGCCCACCGCAGACGAGCGACCGCGCCAGCGAAACAGCGGATCGGAGGCTTGCGTGTTCGACGAATTTCAGAAACTGAGACTTTCTATGCCGCTTGTCGCACACGTGCTCCCCTCCTCGTCGATCTATCGGGATTCCCGGCTCATACGGAGCGGTGTCGGTTTACCGGATCTAGAAATTCTGGCGTGTGTGGAAGAATTAATGCGGGGAATCGAGGGGGCTAGCTCTGGTGTCTCATGAAAATTGCTAATTGTTTTATCTTGCTGGTAACATGTTCCGCGGTATTCGGAAGTAATAATTGGCAATCTGTAATGTTCTGGAAGCTAGCTATAGTTGAGATTATATTATTAGTAAATACCGTTAGTGTAGATACAATATCTTGCGTGGCGAGGTCTACGGCATAAATCACCGACTATCTTCGTGCAGAAATTTTTCTTCCGCTTTGAAAATGATCAATTAATCATACTTAGCTTACGATTAACATTGTTCTATGGAAAAAAGTTTCCCATCTCTTCGGAGCTGTGCCGTATAAAAGAAATTGCGACTCCGTCTTTGTCCGATACGACAATAGCCAGTAAGAATAATTCGTCGAGGGGTTAGCACATTGGAAATCGGAATGCCTAATGAAAGGAAGAAGCCGCATAAAAAAAAGAAAGCAAACCGGAGTTTGCGAATCAATGCGGATCCCGTGTCTCGAGGTTAATCATACGAATATCAGAGCGAAGTTGAAAGGGGGCGAAAGACACGGCAGCCCGTCGGGGCATGAGTAGCAATAACACGATCAAATTAGCGATCGTAAGTCTCGTGTGTCCTCGGTCGAGGAAATGAATCGGGACTGGGAACAAAGAAACAAAAAATACGGAAAACGAGGAAAACGGGAGAAAAAAGTCCGATAAAAAGAAGGCATCCGGGAAACGCGTGTCTGTGCGCGTGGCTATGCACGCGCGCGCGCGCGCGCGTGTGTGTGTGTGTGTGTGTGCGAGTACGTCCTCGTACGATCGGATTCAGCGGGCAGAGACCGAGACTCATCTTCGATTCCGCTCGAATATCCAGTCCGGTCTGTTAGGTTTAATTTCGTTAATCAGGACGCGTCTCGATTGAACGAGCTTCGTGAGCGGAGCCGAAAGGAGAAAGGCATTCTCCCTGGTCGTCCGCGTCGCTCGCCGCTGCATCCGCGCCAAAACTCACAAAACGCGCACAGCGGGGAAGAACGTTGGTGCGAGCGAGCGCGGGCCGACGCTGCGCACGGCGGGTGCGGGGTCGGGCCAGCGAGCGGACGAGCGGGCTGGCGGCGGGCCGGCGGACCGGCGGACCGGCGGGCGAGCGGACGACGAGCGGGCGAGCGGGCGAGCGAGCGCGGGCGAGCAATCCAAGCGGACGGACGACCCGGGTGGTGTGTGTCGTATATAGCGTGGCGAGGTGGGAAACTAGACCGTGACGAATCACGGTCGGCGACTGCGCCGCTCTGACGTCACGTCGAAGGGCGAAGCCGCGTCGCAAGTGTTCGTGATTGGACATCTTTTATCTTCGTCCGGGGCGACGCTCGCAATTTTGGCGTGATAGCGCAACGGGGACGAATCGAATTAATACGATTGCCACTTCCGAACCGTGACTATGAGCGCGTGACTCGAACGAATCCCTTCGAATCGAGACCCGCGAGGTCCTCCACCGGTTTCATTCTCGCGAACGATTTCGACGGTGTCTGTTATTCTATACGTAGTGTACCAATGGTAACGAGAATCTATGATTAAGTACCAAATTTGTCTTCCTTTCTAGGTGAATTTATTTTATTCTTTTTTTTTTATACCAACGATGCAATATAATATTTATTTATTGGTATTCGTGCAAATAAATTCACAAATCCCGTCAAAGCTTCTCAGTAGATCAAGGAAGCAAGACCTCTTAACACGTTGAGTACCACTTTGGTCACGTATAGGTGACACTAATTTTCAACAAGCTTTTGCAATACACGATGATATGGTGATATATTTGATATATTCGGAGTTTTATCAGCAAATTTCATCTACCTAAAATATCTCTTTGCACTCAATTGATTGATCCTATTGACACCTACAATACTTGCTATTTTAATAGTTTTTTCTTTAATAATCGGCACCTAACGCGTCACCCCTTATGCTTGACTTAGATGGATATATTAGCAAATCATTCGTATTCTAAATTAACTTTCTCACAAAATTATGTTTACAAAATTTTACACCAATAGTGAAGACGTAATTTTACGTTAGCAGCAATCAGTCAAATTTTACGAGCATAATTGTAACATAGAAATCGATTGGTTAAGGGAAGTGATTTGCTTTGAATCACATGATCCACAAATTTGATTGTGTCCAAATGTGATTTGTAACTTCTGCATCGATATAAAAATCCCTTAAAACCTTAAGAAATCCACTCATGTCAGCTAATCAACGATACATGCGAAACCATTGATCGTACATTTCCGTTTCTTTAGAAAACGCAACAAGTGCGAATTTATCGTTGCAGCCGATCGAGGGGTTGGGGTGGTGTTGAAGATATTACAGGACGGATTTATGGCGGCGCGGCGCTTCCGCCTAGTGTTTCGTGAGCCGCTTTAATATTCCGTAGAAAATCCTGCCGTTTTACCCATGGGCTTTGATCAGCAAGATTTCACCGACTAGCCTTGACAGAGGACACTGCTAACCAGCAATTTACCTACAACAACTTTTCTAGGCATTACGCTACTATTGCTTCAAAACCGTCTTATCGAGTAATCGCTTAAACCATCGCTTTTAAAAAGCTGCCGTCCAAACAGTTTAGTCAAATGCCCGCAGTTTTTATCATCTCTATTAACAATATCCACCAAGTCTCGACTGGTTCAATATAGTCTCGCACAACCATCGAATTTTCCTAGAAAATTTAACACTAAAACCACCGAACCACGTACGCTGCTTTATAACGAGCAAAAGGCTATACTTATTTAAACATTAATTTTCTATGACAGAGTCTTTATAGTTTCAGCTACTTTAAAACAAAAAATGTGGAACTGGTCATTTTGATTAGCTCGGCAGACGCAGTAAAATCGGGATGTAACAATTTCGTTATTAAAAAGGATCTTGGAAGAGATAAAAGTTCGTCGCGAGAGTCGTAGAACGACATGAATGTCGGTAAATATTATTGTCGACTAACGGCGTTTTTTCCAGTGCTAGTGTCAGATGCTGGTCAACGGAAACAGAGATGATGATTTTAATGTGGCCCTTCGCCGTCGTATAGAGATCGTATTGCGCGCGTTTCTATCGCGAATGTCCTACCGTCTATCTCATGTCACGAATCACGTTGCGAGCGACGTATTTCGGGTCGGTGACCCTTCAGAGACGTAGGACTTTAACGCTAGTGTCGTGCTTCCACCGAGGACCTTGGAAATCCTGCCACTTATCCAAATATACTAGCGGATTATAATTTCAAGATCGTATCTAGCAGGCCTCGAACTGCTTTTTTTCTTGTCTCTTTCATTCAGCGGGTTGTGCGCGAACCAGAGCCCGGGTTAGTGCAGCGATTCCGCTTCAGCTTTTCGATCGCTGTCTTCGATCGATTTACTTTATCTTCCTCGTCCGCGGAATTGTTCAGTCAATCCCTTAAAGCAACGCATATCTCCGCGGCATCTCATTGCATCGACCACTCTATACCGTGCAATACTTTTCGGTTCAAAATACAATAAAACGACGGCAAACAATCGAGCAATGAAATAGATTTTACTCGAAATACTCTTATTCGAATTTTTCTAGACACGATTATAAATTTCGCAAATATTCCATCGTTCGCGATAATGACTGCAGTATGAAGATGGATGAATAGAGTTTTCACGATTGTTCGAACACAGTCACTTGAATATTCTCCTTCAGTTACCTCGAGTATTTGTACCTACAACCAAATTGTTTCAAATTCATTTCGAGAAAGTCTGTTCGAACCATTTTATTTGCATTCTAAATGAAAACGACGCTACGACAGCTACGGAAGTTATCGGTTCAATTAAGCAGAACATACAGATTGTACAGCTTCTTTTACAAAATGGTCGTATTCACTTAACAATTACACCAAGATCGTATGCAAATTGCAACATCTCTTCAGATTACCATCTCACTCGACGTAAGGAGAACATCACATCAAACCGAACATGAATTTCGGAAACTTGGAAATGTCGGAATATGGCTCGATAGTTGCATTGCTTCAAAACCGCCAAGTGTCTATCCAAGTGTTCTGCACGTAATATTTATTAAGTACAAATATGTAAAAAGCAGAATTCCTAGTTGCATGATGTCGCCGAAAGTTATAAAACAAAATGGTCAATATGTCACTGAATAAAACTTGTTCTAAATATGAAAAATCGTCTTTAATCTGCTGCTGGAAAAACTGAAATTACTTTCTAAACATTCTAATACAATAGAACCTCGGTAACTTGAGTCTTGATAATTCGAACATTGAGAACTCGAAAACCTCTATAAAATCTCTACCGATTGGTAACTGATGTATTTTACCTCCACAAATCAAATTTAGACGAAACCGAATCTTTTCAAGTCACAGTTTTCCTTTTCAGATCAGAGAACCGATTCAAACATCAAGTACTTATTTCCGTACGAATTTTAATATTTCGTTAAGCCTTCGCAAGCCCAATTTTCGTTTGTTGCACGTTTCTTGCGATTTTCTTTTTTCCCTTAAAGTTCAAGATATCGGGGTTCGTCTGTGCAACAATGAAAATAGCAAAGAGTACAGTAAATGGCACGAAGCTCGAAGTTATCCCAGCAAATGTTTAAATAAACTTGAATTCTACGAATTTAAGCCGACTTTCCTAACGTAGAGCCGATGGAAGGAGAAAGAGAAGAGAAGAGAAGAGAAGAGAAGAAAAGAAAGGAAAATGTCTGAAGAATAGGCAGCCGGGAATTAGTGGAGCGCGAGTAAAAGCGGGCAGTATTCGATCCTAAAAGCGGCGGACGATTGGATCGGGTGCCAAGGAAGCGGGGTGCTTGGCCCTGGTACCGAGATCGCGGCACAGAAACGTGCGCCTCGAAGAAACGACGTCGGCGCGGCTTGGCGCGGCTCGGCTCGGCGCGGCTCGGCTCGGCGCGACGATCCATCCGGCGATTTGTTCGTTACGCGGCGCGACTTCCGGCGAGCAATACGTCGGGCTTTCTAGAGGTCTCCGCGTAGCTGTACGCGGGAAACGTAACCGCGAGCAATTACGTCACGCGAGTGTAACGCCGCGCAAACCGATCGGCTCGGCTCCGGCTCGGCTCTGGCGCTGGCTCGGCGGTGCGGTTTCGTAAGGCGCGAAAGATCGCGTCACGCGCCTCTCGGCCTTACCTGTCCTTATACAAGAAAGGACGCGAGTTTCTCGCACCATTTCGAGGCCTCTCGCGGCCAGCCACGCGTCACGTCGCCTTGCTTCTATCTCTCTTCCCTTCTCGCCTCCCTCCCCCCACCCCCCGCCCATTCCTCCCGCTGTTTCTATTTCTCTTCGCCGCTCACGGTGACGTAAATTTATTCGCGAGCCACGCATTGTCCGCCCCGAGGAAACGCAAACGCGCGCGTGCGCGACCGATCGATGCGATTAGCGACCGGCACCGGCCGTACTGTAAATCGTAGACTGGCCTATAGTCGCTTGATTCACCAGCCAAAAGAAGTTCGCCCTTTTCAATGGGTTATTTAGTTTGCTTATTTTTCAAGGCATCGACCCTTCGTATTTAGTTCTAGACGAATAGAAGACCGGTTACGCAACAGGCTTAAAATGAGTGCAGAACTTTATAGGTTGAAAGAAACCTTTTAGGTGAAATATGCTTTTTCGTCAATGACATTAATTTCTGTGTCAATGTTCATTACGGTAGATTAAAGACCTTGATACGTTTTGTTGAATTTATTTTTGACAATTTTATCGGTCGTATGGACATTGAACGATACGGTAAGTTCCGTGGTATATCTTAGGAGGCAAACGAAAAAATATTTACAGAAGAATAAATTTTCAGTTACTTGCAAAACGACAAACGGCATTGAATAGAATGGTTTAATAATTTCTTAATACATTTCTTGCATAAATCTATTAGGTTCTAGAATCGGCCAATAAAAAATAAAGTTCGTCAACTTCCCTGCATCTTGAATCGTATAATGCTAAGAGCTACTTCTCGATAATGTTGATAAATAAGCAATTCGTCTGCCGATTTGCCGATGTTAATTCTTTTGATCGAAATCGATCGCCATCGGAGTTTCAGATATCGCTGGACTGGCACCTGTAACTTTGTCGGAGATCCAACACAGACGACGCGACGCACTCGGTTTAACGATCGCCCGCGGTACCGGCGCAACCTTAATTCGCCGTTAATGTTTTATGTTAATGTACCACGGGACAGAATTAGCCGCGTGCTTGTTTGGTTACTCGGCGCTAAGCAGCTTACGCCGCGCGGCGAGTTTTAGCCGCGTTACTTCACAGTAGTCGCGGAAATTTTTCGATGGGTAGAAGAATGGAAGAGCAAGAATTCTTAATCTACGGCGGGACGGTCACGAAGAAATCAAAAAATAGTGGAAAACGGACTACTCTCTCTTTCGTACCGTTTCTCCCCCTCTCTCTCTCTCTCTCTCTCTCTCTCTCTCTCTCTCTCTCTATCTCTCTCGCTCTCTCTCTCTCTCTCTTAGACACGTGTGCGCGCGCGCACGCACTCGTACACGCACAGTTTCCATCAGACTGCCTCTTCCTTAGTCCGACTCTCCTCTATCTATGTCCGTCTCTGGCGGTAGAAGGTGGCTCGTGACGCCGCGTCGGAAACGCGCGGATAAAGATAACTGCGCGCTATTAATGTCCCCCGGTCCCAATTAATGTCAATTAATACGTTCAGACTGGGTTCTATTTGTCGGCCTCTAATAAAGCCTGTTACGGCCAATTTTCATCGACGGCAATCCTAATGAGACTTTTTCCTGCTCGATTCCGGCCGGGGAACAATGTCAGACTCTTGACCCTTTTCGATCCTGTGACCAGCCAGCCATGCTATTCAATTTTATTCCAATTCCAATGCGTGGTTCAGCGATTTTTATTACAAGTTTCGCCACTCTCTCTCGCTGTTGCTACCTTTGCGCACGGTCAGGTGCGAAAGAATTAGTAGCATATCGATCAACGATTGAAATATCGGAGCGAAATCTATAAAATAACTTGGCAAAACAGAAAATTCTTTGGAAGAAATACAAAGTGCTATTGATTAATAAAATTCGAGTCATGAATATGACGAGTCTGTGTTCTATTCCAACATTCTCCTTCAGTACATTTACACGACGCAGAGATAAATAGATAATTCAATATGAATATTCAGGTAAGAACGAAGGTAACAACAGTGACATTGTCTAAAGTGCGTGCAAGCGATAAACGAACGATAATACCTCTCAAGAAACGACAAAAATTCATTCAAATTCAATTCAACGCTACTTACGCTACCCGGACAAATAAACGAGATCGCTCACCGCGATCGGCCAGGCGGGTCGCCGCATTTGCAACAGAATCGGGCATCTGTTGCTAGAAAACACACTCTCCCCGGCTAACGAAACTTCCGCACAGTAGAACGCTCGGACATTAGGTATTCGGGTAATGGCTGTTCAGATGCAGTAGCTTCTACTGTATTTATCGGCACCGGACCAAGCCGGATAACGTACTTCCAGGGCTCCAGAACAACTTATCCCCAGAGATCGAACTATCGTGGGGGTGGAAGGGCGTCAGGTTCAGATATCGGTCCGCGTGCTAAAAATTTCATGGATATACGCGGCGTGGCCGGCCACCAATTACTAATTAGCAATTACGTAAAGGGAGGAAGAGAGCGAGGTGGAACCTAACAGCTGGAGGGAGAGAGGGAGAGAGAGGAGAGAGAGAGAGAGGGAGAGAGAGGGACAGAAGGGGGACAGCGGTTCCGCCGCAAATTCAGTGGAGGCATCGGGTGGGCGGCCCACCCTAAAGTCGGTCCTTGGTCATTAGACCCGGCGGGAGCGCATTAACCTCGAACCCATTCCTGGCCCATCGCCTGCCTGCCTGCCAGCCAGCCAGCCAGCCAGCCTGCCTGCCTGCCTGCCTGCCTCCTGCCTGCTTGCCCGCCTGCCGGCCTGCCTGCCTGCCTGCAGCCTGCTTGCCGGGCTGACTACTTGCTTGCCGCGGCTCGCTCCATACCCGTATATATCCGTAGAGACGGCAGGCGGACTACGATATAGCCGGTACTCGCAATTCGGTGGGACGCATAACGAGCCACGACTTTACGGTAGTCTCCTTCGCCGCGCGACTCGCTAATTCGTCGGTACGTCGGGCGCAGAGCAGTTAGCGACGCGCTACCCTACCCTCGCGGTGGCCAGCGATCGCGAGCCGTTCACGCAAGACTATACGCAACGCGTACAGCACGCACACCGGCTGCCACAGGTCGGACGCGGGCGGACGCAGGCAGCAGGCACGCACGCGATCGCGAGCGCCCGCGCGAAAGCGTCGTCGCACCGCGCCGCGCCGAATTCGGCCGGGCCGGCTCTCTAGGCCAAAAGTGGCTTCTAAACTTTTTATTGCGTTGCTTAAAATGTTTTGTCGGACTTTTTAACCTCCCGAAGGCCGCATACGCGCGTCCACTGAACCGATAGCAACGCGGTCGGGCAGGTTCGTAAAAATGGCCCGCAGAGTCTATCAATTTATTAAAACGTTTTGCGCAGCGTGGTAAAATTTTAGGGTAACCTTATATGGATTTAGCAGCGTAGAAAATATAGAGTAATTTATAATTATAAACGGTACGTTTACATTAAGGCGATATGTATAACTTTTAGGGGCGTGGGCTAGCGATCAGAAGAGCTTCGTTAAGAATAATTATTTATTGACGGAGGGATATTTGGTCGACGATAATCCCTCTCTTTGACAATCTCACGTACAATAATTTCTGATACGTTCGTATCAGCTGACCGACTAAAGGAACTTAATTCGCGAACGTATTTCGAAGGGGTTAATTGTGACTTTAGTATTGCAAATGTCGAATATCGAGGGTCAGATTCGGAGATTATGTACGACCGTATTCCTCGACTTCTTTGGCCACATTATCCGATTCAACGGTATTCGAAAAACGATTCTTCTCATACCAGCCGTGATCCGGTATATATTCGCAGAAGCGACCATTACCAGGACGTGGACTACAGTTTGGAAACGCTGTTCTAGGCTAAGAGCTCGCGCCGATGCGCACCTATCATCTACATGCGCGTGCATCGAACGTGCACACGCGGGCGACCGGGTCGCACATGGTTCACATGCACACAGGGGCGGGTACATACATCCGCACATACCGCGCTCAGCGTCTCTGTTTCTCACGCGGAGCGAGCAGAAGCCGTCGGACGCGGTTCGGCGCGACGCGAGGCGACGCGAGGCGACGCGACGCGACGCGACGGCGGCGTGTGCAGAGAGACGTGCAGAAACGACAGAGAGATCGTCTGTGTGTGTGTGTGCGTGTGTGTGTGTGTGTGTACGCGCGTGTGCTCGAAGAGCGAGAGAGTGTGAAATAACGCGAGGTGATGGCAGAGGACAAAGGCTCCGCGATGCGAACGCGGGTACTAGGGGCTAGGGCAGGAACCAGAGCCGTGCTCTCTCCGAACGAGCGGAGAGACACGAGAGCCGAGCGAGAACCGACGAAGGGAGAAAGGGGAACACAGTCGAGGGGGCTTCTTCTCCCCCGAAGTGGCAGCGCGGGGGGAGGGAGGGTGACCGACCAAAGGGGGAAATCAGTAGGATGGGTCGAGCAAACGAGGGAAGAGTGAACGTGAACGTGAACGTGAACGTGAACGTGAACGGAACGGAACGGAACGAAATGAGCGAGAAAAAGAGACGGTGAGCACGCGATGGAAAGAGAAACAAAGGGGCAAAGGGGGAGAGGGGGGAGAGCGATGCCGGGGAAGAAAGAGAAGGGAAGAGCGCGCGAGAACGCGAACCCGCGGGTTCTATACCATTCGGTCGGTTCGGTGAGTCACGCATCGCGAGCTTCCTGCTGCCAGGCCTCTGTCTCCCCCCCCCCCTCCCCCACCCCGGCTCCCCCCTATCTCCCCCGTCGGTCCCCTCGTTTCGCGTCTCGCGCCACTGTTATCCTCCTGGCCTCCCCCCTCGTCCCTGACCGTCTCTGCCCCCCTTTCCATCGTCCAGGCTCCCGGCCCGATCCCTTTTGTCTGACGTTCGTCCGACCGACCGACCGACCGACCGACCGTTCGACCGTCACCCGCAGGGTTAAGGGTCTTCTAAAGAGGATGGCTCGGCCGTCTCGCTCTCTCGCGCTCTCTCGGCCGTCTCCTTGTCCCCGTCTCGTCTTCTCTTTGTCTACCTATCGCCGCAGCGTGCAGCGCAGCGTCCTGCAGCAGCGGCGGGTCCGCCGCGTCAAGCCGAACCGCGCCGAACCGCGCCGGTAGGTGGGTTCCGCTGAAAGATCCCGAGGAGAGGAGAGGCAGAGGCGCGGAGGACTCGTTTCAAAAGAGGCTCTCGCGAGCGTATTTTTCGGACCGATCGACGGAACCGTGGCGGAGGGGGAGCACACGGGTCGGCCAGCCCCTCGATTGGTCTCTCTCCCGTGGCACCGGTGTGCCGTGCCGTCGTGCCACGGTCCGTGGTGACGCGGCTTAATGCCGCGCGCGCGGGCCAAATGTCAAGAGATGCCCTGGAAATCGATAGCCGCGTCGCATCGATCCCACGGCGAACTAGTTTTTCGTTCGCGCGACCGAGACGTCGCAGATGCGACTAATTGCGCGAAGCGCTACAGCTTGCGCGGCGAACCTGCGGATTAATGTGTCGATTTTGCCCCGATTTGCCGCGGTCCGCGTTCCACGCGATTCTCGTTTTTCCGTTTTTTTTTTGCTTCTTGGTATGCGCCGTCTCCCGTCCACGATACCGAGCTCGATTCGCGGTTCTTCGGTTTGTTCCGACTCAACTTTTCAAGTTTGTCTTTTCATCTTGACAACGATTTCATTCCGAAGGTTAATCACTTTCGCAGCCTGTTTCGGATGAAAACTGTTCCCTGGATTGCATTCGATGGTTCTCACTCGAGATCGTTGTATTCTGAACTTTTCGTTTCCGACTTATCCAGCGGCGATAAGATTAAGCGCTACTTTGTTGCGAAAGTATTTGACATAATGGTATAGCACACGTATTCATGGAGTTTCGTATTCTGTTTCTACTATACATCTAACTATACTTGCTGACAGCCGCAGATGCGGACCAGGTGTCATCGGTTTGTAAAGATCATAGATGGGTGGACGACTTTTGTGGCCGAAAGTGAACATTATGCTAGGTCCATCCACACGGTCGTTCGCGACTTTCTTGTGAGCTGTGCTCGCTACCAATGTGGACACTTTTGCGAACAGCGAACTGGAAGTAGAGAGCTCGATCTGCTAGCAAACTGTTTCTTGCAATGTGGACCCGACATTAAATCGCATTGCTCGAAAAACAGACAATAACACCGGGTTCTCTATTGACAGTTTTTTGAAATAAGACACGCAGGATTCATTGCTGATCGTTATAGCTGTCCACATGAGCAAAACGATAGTTTATAAATATATTTATAGCTATTTTTATGTGTCCCAATCGTTACCCTTCTAAAAATCAAACTTGGTTTAAATAAAATTCGATAGCCAAACGTAACCCAATTTCGTACAGTTTCTATTATCATGCTATGCGAGTAAACAAATTGATTCGACAATTTCTCAGAGAAGCACGTTCGCAATTTGAATGATTACGAGATAAAAGGTGTAAAACCGGTCTCCCGACTGGTCCGGTAGTTTCAGTGTCAAATATCAAAGCCTAAGACTTATTTATAGGTTTCGATTGGCCGCAGAAGGATTAAACGCGACGCGAGATCCAGGAAAAGGGATCCTGGATCTATCGGGGAAAAAAGTTGGCCGCCGCATCCCTATTTATCATCGGCCGCGGCGACGCCTCCTGTACACCGATGCGTCCCGCCGGTCTCTCCGAATGTATAATGAGCACTGGGTGGCTCGAATTCGATAAGAGTCGGTTAGGCGGTGCTTCGGGATGACGTATCGCCGCGCGAGATTAATAGCAGCCACGTACGCACACAGCCGCGCGCAGTCGCTGACCGACACCGGCTTCTCCGGCCGGAATTCTTCCACGCGAATCTATACGGGCCGCGTGTGTCGCGCCGCCGCCACCACCGCCTCCGTCTCAGTCTCCGTCGCCGTCTCCGTCCCAACGTCGCCGCCGCCTTTGCTTCTCCCTGACGACGTAAAATCGTCGCGCGCTCTGACATTTAGCGACGTCCTGCCGTTGCGAAACATCGCGAAATCGACGGAGAGAACCGGGACCCGCGGGAGAAAACGATCTCGGCACTATACTTTCGCGGAACCAGTGACCCAACCGCCTGAAATTCCACGCTATGCCCCGATCCGCTTCACGTGATCCTTGATAATTGGCCTTGTAGATCTTTACTCGCGGCGATTTGTAATATCGGATTTTCTGCATTAGCAGCGAACCGAAGAAATTGACTTAATAAAAATCAGTTTGTCTAAAAAATTACCTGTTTCCATCGATTGATATGCTAATGCGAGCAATTATTGTTAGCAAGTATTGTCCAAGGAATTGGACAACGGATTAGTATGCAAATTCAAAACGCACGAATGTATACAAAAGATAATAGGATACTCGTAAAACTGTGTTTTTGTACTACTATCGTCGTATCGCGAATACAATACAGGGAATAATACCAATTACCGCAGGTCTCAAAGATCAATTCCGCCAATCAATTTCCAATAACAACACCGTAAAGGAAAAAACCTTATTTTCAGTCCAGCGACAACTTCTTTCGCACGAGATCCAAACAAAAGAAATGAAATCAATCGTTTTTTTTTTCATGAAAGCAAGAATCGAAAGTTTTAATGACCCACCAATTTGTACTAATTTATGCAGTTCATTAATATCGCCGTTCACTTCGTTTGTCGATGACCCGAAACGAAGATTCAAGTTTCAACTATTAATCTCCCGCTCAATAAATAAAGCGCGGCGATACCTGCGCGAACAAACTATGGGACAGATCTTTCGCAGCAACCTGATACATTGTACCGTTGACACAGGAATCGGTCCATCGGTTTCGCATCCGTGTTCCCAGCGCAACCGTGAAATCCGCTGTCTGCCGATTGCGAGAAGAATGGACGAAGGGGATCGAGGGGGGGCCGGGAACAGGGCACGCGGAGCTCGGGGGAGGGCGCAGGGGACGGAAAGCGGCCGGACAAACCGGGATATTGACAAATACGTTTTTCCCGAGCGCGTGCGAACACCTCGTTCTCCCCTAGATGATCGCGAATCCCCTGCTTCGGGTCCGTAATACGCGGGATTTTTTGCGCCGCTTAGTCACTGCGCGCCGGTTACTGCGATGACGGTTATACGCCGGCGGTCTGCGTCCCTGGCGGCGCGTGTGAATTGCGTGCGAGTGCGTGTGAGAGCAAACGGGAGACGCACACGCGGCCGCCGTTTGTCGGCGATGCACCGCGCCGCGTGGTGACGCCGGTGCAATTCGTCGTGTAGGCGCATCGATACATCCTGTGACGAGGCCGTCAATTGCTAATCACAAATCTTCGGATGCGGACCCGATGGATAACTTCTCGCAACAGTGTTTGTTGCCTATTAGATTTTGAAATATCCCTGGCCTCCGATACAGATCGGGAAAAAAACATCCTTATCGCGATCTGTTTTCCTTATTCTGAATCTGGCACAGTTGAAAACTAGACGAGTGTTCTTAGTACTGCCTACAGTAAGAGTCAAAAGTCGTTAATTTCTATCTAGTGTATGCAAAAAGAGCGAGATGCTCTAGGGATTGCTGTTGAACCCTGTACAACACTGCAGTCAATATCTCAAAGGAAGATATTCGTGCATCATTGGTTGCATCGATTGTCTACTCCTACGCAGTCAGAGAACGATAATCGCACACATATATTGTAATGATTTTTTTAAATTAGAAAGCTTTAACCTACATGTAATCCTTTCTCTCTCATTTTTAGAAATTCGATGGAATTATTTTCTAATATTAGGAACGAGGTAATATTAATTGGTAAAAAACTAAAAGTCCATGATTGTGGGAAATGCAGTCCCAGAATACCATGTATTATTATTATCCGCCGCTTCATCGACTTACAAACCTGACTTCATTCAAGCCGGAGGGTTCAAGTTCCTACCAAGGTGGTAAGATCGATGCCACCCAAGATCCGAAGGTACAGTCGAAGGGCTCGGTACTCCAATAAGCCGTCACAGGTCCGATTAGTCAACTAAATGACATAAACTGTTCCCACGTATCCGCTCAAATCGCGGACTATACAAATCGCTACGATATCGCGACTCTCTCGGCTTATCTCGCAGCGATACCGCGAAAGTTTGTTTTTGGGAACGACGGACTAGCTGGCATCTACCGGAGGTACGTCCTATCGAATTGTGCCGATTCCGAGTCCTGGTCCGAATTAGTGTAATTGATACCGTACTACTACTACGTTTCAGTATTGTACATTATTCTTATTCGCACAAGGATCGGTTTTGATCTGAAAACAGGGAGCAGCTAATTATACTTTATTTTTACGATAAGCAATATTCTGGTAAGCAAGATCGAGTCTCTTGCAATCCGGTTTTTATAGTTTAAAAACAGAAGTTGCCATGACGCCCAACGGTCATCAGACCATCGTTAACCAGCGACTCGTTCGTTCCAGATAAGTCCAATATCCATCGGCCATCAAAATTGACTCTCCTCGTCAAGTTTTCGACCGCCTGTTAAAGTCAGAATCCGAGGGAACCGGCGATAAGAAGGAAAATCTTATCGAAGTCGGTCGTGCGACGATAGCAAAACGTCGGAATGTGACAAAGAAATTGGTGGCGCGGAGAGAGAACCGGGTGTATCCGGTCAGACCGGGCAGGCCGAGGTTCGGGGAACGTGGATTCCCGTCGCGGCGCGGCCGCGATAGCAAGCGAGCGAACGAGCGAGCGAGCGAGCCAGCGAGCCACGGTACCGTCGTCGTTCGGGATGGGCGAGCCGTCGCTCCGGTCCGCTCCGCTCCGCGCCAGCCCGCGACATATCCGGAGCGAGGCGAAGGAAAAGAGCGTGGCCGCGGCGCGTAAACGACGGGCTTTGTGCACGGTTGGCTCGGTAGGATCGGGCGGACGAAGGTTGGGGCTTGACGGCGCGGCTGCTAGCGGCGGCGGCAGCGACAACTGCCACGATAGTAGTGGTGTAGTGCCGATGACGCGCGCGCGCGCGCGCACGGAACCGAGGGAGTGTGGGTATTTACGGGCCCCTCGGGCCACACGATCGCCGATCGGCGTGGCATGCGGGTCCCGCGAGGAAAGCCCGAGAGGTGGAAGTGTCGCACGCAGTGTGCCTTGCCAGCTGCTGCTCTCCTGTCCTCGCGAGGATCGGGGAGATCCCTGGCGCGGGGCGTCGTCGTCGATAGTGTCCCCGCGGCCCCGGCTCCCCCCCCCTGACGCCGTCCTTCTTTTTCCCTCGGTTTTATCCTCCGCGAGCGTGCTGCTCGGTTCCCTCTGTGTGAAGCGCGGTGTGCGTGCGCGAACCCGAGAGTTCGTACAAAGGGGATACGGGTATAACAGAGCGCGGCGAGGGCCCAACACAACTGCACGCGCGGCGGCAACGTCGCCGCGGCGCTTTCGTGGTATAGGTTATCGCCGTGGTCGCTTCGGGAGACCGTGGTTCGCGCACGTACACGTTTCGCGTCCCGTTCTCCATACACAGAAAGCGCGTGTACACGCACGCTCAAGCGGTCGGCTAGTGTACCAGATCCACGCGGTTCAGCCGGTGTACGTACAAGTGAGAACTTGCGCCCGGCCGTATACATGCACGCGGTTATATAAACGTGTATGTACCTGGGCCTGGCCGATCCCTCGGGGTTCGCTTCTCCTCGCACGTACACACGAACCCGAGCCAACGGCAGAACGAGCGAGCGAGCAAGCGAACGAACGAGCCAGCCAGCCAGCCGCGGCGAGCCACGGATGCGCCCTGCTTACGTATACACCGGTCCTTCTCTCTGTCTTGCTCGCGCTTCCGTGTCTCTCCTTTTCCCACGAGCGAGCCTTGGCAATATAAGCCGAGTAATATTACCGCGGGAAGAGCGGTAAGGTAACAGAGAGCCGCTGCTACGGACCGTTCCTTTCGAGAATTTACGAGCACCACGGTCCGGGTGCCCGTCGACCCTACCTTCCTCTCACCCTCTGGCCCCCTCTGAGTATACCCGCTTCGCTCACTCCTCTCTCTTTCCCTCTCTCTCTCTCTCTCTCTCTTTCTCTCGGTTCGCCTCTCTCCCGGGAGAGAGAGACGTCTCTCTCTTTCTCTTTCGCTCTCGTTCCCTCTATCACTGTCTTTATCGCACCGTATTGCTACGAAACGGCACCGCACAGACCGGGCGCGAGCGTTTCCGTGCTATGCTCGGAACTCGGTAGCTATGCGCCTCGGTACCTATGCATCGGTGCGGTACCCGCGTTCCGCGATCGCCAGACGATGGACATCCTTATTAGCCGCGAGTGGTTATTGATGGTAAAAGCGAACGGTCGGGAGGCCGGCCGAGCGGCGAGCGAGTTGGCCGCGCTGAAAAGCGAGATACGCGGATATAATTGGACGCCGTTTAGACGCGTAGAAGCGTATCGAGCGCCAGCATCGAATCGCGTTCCGCGACGACGCGGCGCGGTTAGGCACCGTTTCGGGTATTCTCGGCTGGCTCTGTGACTCCGCCGGTTCGCGGTCTCGTTTTTTTTTTGGACCACTGCCCCGTGCCTCGATCACGCTGAATCGGACCGGCTTTTGGCCGTGGTCTCGGGTAATCGTTACGGGGTTCCAACCCCTCTCGACCCGCTGTGATTAACTAATCATGTTATGGAGGCTACGCTAGAACTTCGAGTTGTTGTTTGGAATCATTGACTATTTACCGAATGATCGAACTGATTCGTCTTTGATTTCTCATTTGGAAATTCGATCTTACTTATCTTAGTCAAAAATTAATAATTTTGTAAGAAAGAATCCTGCTATATCGTAATTGTACCTATGTATGCTTTTGATGTGTTCAATTTGATGTGTCTCTCGCAATTGTTTTTCTTCTTTGAATACGCTTCCCCCACTGCTGAGGAAACGTCCGCGTACGCATTTATGTATGCTAAAAGCGGATCTGCTAATAGTTCGTCCCACATAAATAAATGCGAAAAAAAAATGGTACACTCATTTTCTTAAATGCAGGGTGGAGTAGCGTGTAAGGTGGCAACTGTGCGTCGCTTATGGAAATGATAGGGGTACTTCGTTTCGTAGAAATATATTCCCCTTGCAGTAATATATTACAATGGTCGCCGCAAGTAGTTTGTTTAACAGATACCACGATAAAGTAGGCATTACCGCAAAATAAGACCTACGCAGCTAGAGTGACCAGACAGAAGAGAGGCATTCGAATTACGCTTCCGGGAAATGCTGTCGCGGTTTTTCGATGACGCGCTCCGCGAACTCTGCGTAGAAGGTGAAACGTTGACAGCGATAAAGCAGTCGGTTCGGTGCGGTGGTTTGACTCGGAAGGCAGGCGATACGCGCCGACGAAGAATGCAGAATCGGAGCGGGTGGCATCGGTATATCCCTATCGACGATTTTCCCAGCGAAACCGGACACCGGTCCGCTTCGCATCAGCTCCGAATGTCTTGCACGGTCCCGGGGACGAGGTTTCAGCTCTCGGCGAGTCGCGGACGAGTCGCGGATCCCCCTTCGCTGCTCGGCTCTCCCTTCTCTCGCTCCCCGGTTTAAATTTCCCCTCAAGTATGTCTCCCTCGATCCGCGCGCTACTTGCGTGCATCTTGCACGCGCGCTTCTGCGTACGCGCAGACGGAAAAAACGTAACGGCGATGGGTAAAGAAAAGCAGAAAGATAGAGGGAGAAGGAGAGAGGAAAAAGAGAAGAAGCTGAGTGAGCGGCCAAGCATAACGACGACGTCCACGTCGCCCGCAGACGGGTACGATGAATTCGATTTAAACCAGTTTTTACGAGATCGATTACTAGGTACCGGGTCGATCGACATGTGGAAATTAGCGTTTCGTTACGTTCTCCCCGTAATCCGTGACGTTTTAGATCGTCTAGGTGGTGTTTAGCACGGAGCCGGCACGACAGATAGATGCCCCTCGTTCGATCGAAAACTGGCTCCCTTTTTCAAGTCCCTCGCTTGCTCCGCTCGCCGCGCAGGCAGAGACCGGTGTTGCACGCGTGCTTCTGCGTGCACGCGCGTGAGTTGGCGTGCCACGTTCGCGCGGTGAAAGAGGAAGACATCGCCGAGACAGGGTACTCGCGATAAACACCGGCGGAAAAGAGAGGAACACGCTCTGGGATAGATAAAGGCGGGCTGAGGAATACTTCAGCTGTGTGCGAGACGTTACACGTGGAGCCATATAGAATTTGGCACATGTTTGTAATTTCTTATCGAACTCGTAGGATTTATCCCTTGTCCAGAAAAGTTCGATTCTGGAAAAGTTAAAGCTTCAAATTTAAATACTATCGAAATTCAAGTAAATGATAAATACATATTTTTTTAGAAAACTTGAGCTTTCAATTATGGAAATTTGTTCATAGAAGTCGGTGAACTGAAGTACTAGAAAATGCTGATAGTGTAAAAGTTCAGAAAATAATACAAATATCAAAAAGCACTTAATACAGTCGATATATGTACTACTTCCAATTTGTTAAAATAGTAAAAGAAGGAACGAAGTTCACCACGCAGACAAATTGTATATCAAAGATGCATAGTCTACTGGTAAAAGTACTGAAGCTAAACAAGTTATCCAATTATTAGTTATTCAGTAATCGTATATCATACTTATCATCGCTCGTGGGTGTCTTGCAATTAATTTTGTAAGAAACTTATGCATCGTTCGTAACTTAATGACATTAATCGAAGCTAGACACGCACTGCTGGCAAGTATTTCATACCTGAGGCAACTGTTGAACGACAAGCTAAAGTTTACGCGAAGACTTCTGCGATTTTTCCAAACCGGTCGCACAGCGGCACTGTTTGCCAAAATGGGTCAATCCTGCAAGCTATGCAATAGGCTGGGTGCATTTAAAAGCCGGCGACTTTTGAGTTGACATTGAGTGACTCGCGTGTAGCGGTATAGAGCGGCAACCGCGAGAGAGGATGAGGAAGAAGACGACGGATGGTGAGGAGGACGCGACGACTCGGCTCGACGCGTCGCGTCGCGTCGCGTCGCGACTCGGCCCGGACTCGCGGACCCTCACATCCTGTCTATGACAGGATGGCTGATGGCTGGTTGGTTGGCCGGCTGGCCGGTCTGTCGGTCGAGTTGGCAGGGCCCTACCCACGGCTCTACCCGCGCGTACATGTGCCAGTCGCCTCTTCGTGCCGCCGCGCCGAGCCGCGTGCACCAACGTCCTCTCCACGTCCTTCCCCCGGACCCCCTTTTCCTTTGCCGCGGCGCGCTGCGCCACGCCAAGCCAGCCCGAGCCGAGCCAAGCCGAGTCTCGCTGGTTCCCGCTCGCTCCCTTTTGCCCCCTTTTACGCTTATTCCTCCGACCGTCGTCTCACGGGGGCCTGTTACTCTCCCGAGGCTCCGCTCTCGACGAGAGCGGATTTTTTTCCCCGGCCAGCCGGCCACCGTCGCAGCCGGTGCCGGCGTCGGTGGCGGCGATGCTGTACCACGATCCACGATATCGAATCGGCTCGCGATGGGGTCGGTGAGCGAGCGAGCGAGCGAACGAACGAATGAACGAGCAAGGGGGACGGCAAGAAGAAAAAAAAGCGTCGAACGAAACGCCGCGCCGCGCCGCGTCGAGCCGCGTCGAACCGCGTCCGAGACGGAAGAGGAGGAATCGAGTTAAACGAAGCGAGAGAAAAAGCCGGCGAGAGAGAACAGGAGAGAGAGAGAGAGAGAGAGAGAGTGAAAGAGAAAGACGGAGACCGAGGAAAAGAAAGAAAAAGGGAGATAGAGGAGGCCAGAATAGGGTGGGGCGGCGCTTTCCAATCGCGAAGCGAGGCCCCTCGCGTTCCGACGACGATCGAAAAAGGTGAGACGTGCCGAAGGGGATATAGGCGCGGACAATGAAGCGAACGAGAGCGACGGAGACGGAAGGCGGACGGTCACCGGGTCCGACGGAGAGGAGGCGAGCCGGTGGAACCCGCGCGCCGCGGTCGTCGAGCCAGAAGCAGAAGGAAAACGAGCGAGACAGAGACGGGGTGAGGCGAGAACGTGACGAGACGACGAAGGGGAGCCAGAGGGGAACGCGAACGGACGGACGGACGGGACGGTCGAGCAAGCGGCGACGATTTGGCAACGGCTTTTATGGCTTTCGTTGCGATCGGCTGGAAACGACTCGAACCGCCGCGCCTCGCGGATCCCTCGTCGACGAATTTTCATACACGTACGTCTGCCGAGAGATTCGAGGTTGTAGGTGTGTGTGTGTATTTCGGAAACGAGGCCGATGTATTCTGAAAACCTAGGGGAAAGACTATCTCCCACAATAACGAACACGCGTCGAGAGATCGCGGTACGGTTTTCTGGACGCGTTGAAGCGCGACGTCGGAAACTGTGGGACAGGTGTCGACGCAGATTGCCTCATGGAGCGTTCCTCTGTCTCCGTCAAAAGCGAGAGCAAAGTAATCATGCCCACCCAGAATGCTCTACGCTGAGAGGGTTTTCTAAACCCTTCGGGAGGAAATCGAAACCCTTAGATGGCTGTCTTGTCTTTGTCAAAATCGAGTGTAATAAAAGTACGTGACGAGATAAAGCAAACTAGAGTTCCCGACTGCAAATTGCGTTGCGTTTTATGTTCGCGTCTAATCTTATTGATCCCCTCCCCAAAAAAACTCTAGAGTTGATAACGGCAAAAACTGATCTACAGCGATGCAGAGATAACTGTCGAAGTGGTAGAGCTTCAATTTGGAGCCTACGATGTATGTACCCGGCAATAGGGTCAATAGTAGCAGCGAGTACGAATTAAATCCTGTTGTTGAATAGGCCCCCGTGCGCGGCGGAACGTTACACGCTTCTTTATGAAGTGTATTCAACCGCGAGTAAACGACGCAATTACGTAAATTACGTTTATCCTTAACCGTAACATTACCCGCAGCCGTGTTGAATGGTTCGCAGAGTCCAACTGCTGAGTGCTACACCGGCAGAAGAAGAGGTCCACACCGGTAATTACGCAACCTGTCAGTTCTATGCCGCGTTTTCTGTGATTGTGGTACAGCCTTCGCCGAAACCTATACGAACGAATGAAAGAACTTTGTCGATGCTGTCACTGCTGTCGACCATAATCAACTTTCTTCGTAATTATAGATAATGAAATGTAATAAAATTTTGTTCAATCGAACGAGATTTTCTTCGCCGTCAGTTATGACTCGCTAATAAATTTCTAAATGACTGGATCAACGTAATGCAAGTTATCCAACCATCGATTCTTATCATCGAAACTAAGAACAGGTGGTGGGGAAAGTAGCGATGCTATCTGAAGAGTTTTGAAAATTGTGTAACATATAGGGTACACATTATTCTATCATCGAGTAGGCAGTAATTAGTATCCGTTATTGTATTGAAATGATGGGAAGACAGACTTAGCTCCTCGAATCCACATTTGTTCGTATATACTGTCTACATACAAGCACGTACATGTGTCGGTATACGAGCTCCACAGACGTTCGCAGATTGTCCGCGAAGTTCTGTAGACTGTTCGCAGACAGCTCACGGAGCACTACCGTCTGTCTTTTGTCTTCCGTTGAAATGGAAAACAAGGGACAGGGTCTGTGGACAATGGTATCAGTTCATTCATAATTGCAACACGTGACTGAATAAAAAGAAAAGCTGTCCTACGAATCTGAGGGCATCCATGTAATTTATAAAATATCGTTCATTGCAGAAACTAAACCCCTTGAGTAACAAAGATTTCTAAACGTTGTTAAAATATCTACTTCAAAAAATCTATGATAGATACCTTAAATTTTCTAAAATTCTCTAAAAAAAAATTTTGTTAAAAAATAAAACGATTCTTCTCTGAGCAGTCTAAAAAACAGAAACGGGTCTAAATGTTTATATTTCATTTCGGGCAGTATGCATCCCCCAGTGTCCCGTATACTCAAAAAGCAACAGCGCCGTTCTGGGGTTAACGATTCGAGGGAACGCAGCTATTCAGTAGAGTTTTCAGCTGAGAATGGGGTTACCGCGCGCGGTCCAACGAAAAAGGGAGCCAAATTCCGAACGATGCCCGCGAATCGCGATCGATCGGAGCGCGTCGAATCCCGATACAACGAGCGCCGACGAGAGCGAGAGCGTTCACGAGGGTAGGTGAGCCCCCATACTTACATTCAGACGCGTACTTACTACCTGCGGGAGGAGGAAACTGTAACTACCGGCAGACTGGAAGTATTAGGAGGGAGAGAGTCGGTGAAAGAGAGGAAAGAGCGAGAGAGAAAGAGGAAGAACGCGGCTGGTCTGCGGGACGTGGAGGAGGGTGGGTGAAGTAAAGGAGAGAGAGAGAGAGAGAGAGAGAGAGAGCGAGGGGGGGGGGAGAGAGAGAGAGAGAGAGAGTACGCGCGCGCGCGTTAACGGTGGGAGGAGGGAGAGAGAATAAACTGGGTCAGTGTCGCGGAACTTGAAAACTTCGCTTCCGTAATGTGAGAGCGGCGCTGACTGCCGGCTGGAAGTCGCTTAAACTGCGTTTACGAGTCGGCGGTAGGTAAAACAGAAACACCAAAGAGAACTCGAGACCGAGTTATACCTAGTTATGTATATACTTGTCCCTCTATATGTATGTATAGATATAGAGTCACGCACACGCGGCGCCGCCCGCGTATACGGACACGTACGGATGCAGCGGCACGTAGAGGTGAGGGAGAAACGAGTGGAAACGAGCGAAGAGGGAAAGAGAGAAAGGGTGTACAGGGTAGAGGGAGTAAGGCAGAGAGAGAGAGGAACCGAGTGCAGCGGTTCAGTGGAAGACGTACACGAATGTACAAACTGAAGCACGCTCTCCGAGCAAGGGGGGGAGCAGTCTCGTTTGTTATACCGGCGTTTCCACTGGCGGTGCCTCATTGTACGCATATACATATAGACACACAGATTTCCTATCTCCCTCCCTCCCTCTCTCTCTCTTTCTCTCTCTCTCACAGTCACTCCCTTGATCTCCCCACGTGCCGGCGTGTATTATATATCGAAACGTTTCCCGCCACGATTCCAATGTCAACCGCTGCGCGACGAGGAACCGGGCGCGCGAGGAACCAGGCGGAAGGTCTCGCAAGGTCATCATCGCTCCACGCGTCTCTAGCCGAAGGATCCCCGGCGCGGGCCGGCGCGCGCGCGCGAGTTGGAGAAAGTTCTCGACTCTCATGAATTCCGCCGCGATCGTCGAGAAAAAAGTAAAAGAAGTAAGAGACCCGGAGCACGGAATTTCCGTTGCTCTCCGCGTGCCGCGGTTCATGGTCCCCCGTGTTCCGCCTTAACGAGTCGAGATGTTCGGCTCTGCGGGCTCGTGGACGGGCTGTGGCGGCGGCGAGGGGAAAAGGCGGAGAGAATGACCGAAGGGGGACGGGAAGGAAGGGACTTAGGCGGCCACGATATGCCGGGATAAGAGGGAAGGGAAATGCGCGCCCACGTATAAACGCGTATATCGTGCACATAAGCCTGAAAACACGGTGGCGTTAGGCGCTTGTTGACGCAGATAAACCGACGCCGGACAGCGTAACGTTGTATTTATAGTCTCCTTGTGCTCTCTAGCGAGCTACTGCCGCGGCCCTCCCACTTCCCACCGTCCTCCTCCCTCGCCCCCCTGCCCTTCTTTCAATTTTTTCCTCGTTCCGCGGCGAGATCTGAATTTTTCGCGTGGTTTACGGTCGCGCCGCAAAGCGATTCCGCAAGAAATATATCGTGGCGATACCGCGGCGACGCGACGCTGGCTCGAAAAACGCGAGGCGTGCTGGCAAACCAGCGAGCTCAGCGCTGCCTATCTCGAGATACGATGGATCGGTGTTATCGTCGAGCCGCGATAGTCACTAATTGCCTTCGTGCTACGTTTTCGACTCGCGATGTACAAGATCGTTGTACGCGGCGTTCGACTGTGCGCGACAAATTCTTTAAGGGATGATTCTGCGTGTTCATCTAACAGGGGACACGTTGAATCCACCCACGCCGATTTAATGAATCTTACACGGAGGAACGAGTTTTTCGTTCACCACGAAGAGAATCGAACATTTTTGACCTTGTGGCAACTTTGACGGCTGTTTTCATCCCTCTCACATACATTATAGCAAATCGAAGTAAAATATATTTTAAGAAACGACAGTGTCACACATGCTTGGGTCAGGAAAATTGCGAACAAAGAGTTGATTGAAAAAACCGAAACCGTGATTTCATTGCAATTTGATTTCGTTATAGATATTCTTATGGAATGTACGCGATATGAGAACCAAGCAACTGCAAGAGATCAACGTAACTCGATCGAAACGGAATTGCGGTAAAAGGAAACTCAAGCGTGATGCTGGAAATAAAAAAATTCAGAAGAGTCACGATTGGACGTGAAAGAAGAAAAAAGGAACGATGATATCACACGGTGGATCACTGGGTTCGCGATCTCTCCTTCGCAACCTTACTTCGCAAGCGGCCGGCGTTGAGCACATCGGGGTCTAAATAACCTCTGGTATATCGAACCGTGCCAGAGAATCCGCGAGCAGAGGACCCCGCGAACCAGCGTTGAGCCGAACCGAGCCGCTGCCGCGCCAGCTACGAAGGTCTCTCTCGCAACCGCGGTCTCGTTCTCTCGTTTAATATCCAACCAACCAGCAGCAGGAGGGGGAGGAGGAACGGCGAGGACCGACAGTGTCGAGAGACGAGGTACAAGAGACGAGAGAAGAAACGTTCGCGGACACGCTCGGTGGAACGGGACGCGCGTTATATTCTGTATGCATGTAGGATAGTGCTGGAAAACGAACCGGGGAGGAAGCTTTTCTTTAATCCTAAGGGTAGCTGTGGTCACACAACGTCCAGCGTTCGCCGGGTGTGTGCCAAGGATCATTTTAACAGAAAATATTACGTTAAATAGCAATACTCGATGAGCTTGCTCTTAAACTTTAATTACATCGACACGTATTAGATAATAACTTGTCGTGTTATTGCCGAAGATAATAACAGATATTACGCTCGATTGGCGGCGGTGAGTATAGCCGAGAGAAATTGTTCCGTGAAGTGGTAACACACTGACGAGCAAGTATTCGCGTCGTCGCTGTCTCATACATGACACCAACCCTGTTCCTCTCGTTAGCATGCACACTCCTCGCTTTTATTTATTCGCAGCCATTCGATTTCACTCGGTTTAATGTTTCGGTACATGATTCGCATTTATCTTTGCACTGCTGTGTTCACACTTGCATTCGTTTCACACCTGTTCACAGTTGATTTCCTACATGGACACCCCCATTTATAATCATTAGGCTCGTAAACCAATAATACTTCTTAAAAGAGGATCGTATTAACGAATGGTATGTAATCTGCGTTAGCTTCCCAGTATTATATCAGCGATATCATTACATCATTCGAGTCATTAATTCGTTTAGACACACCGCACGTACACACGTATACGTAACAGTATAAACGCACGAAAATCAGTTTTTGCATCAACTGTAACACAATTTTTTGCTCTAGTTAAGTTAAAAACTGAATTTTTTCTACATCCGATGTGCACGCGATAAAGAAAGTTTAGCATGCCATAAAATGTAAAGTTTGCACGGTAGCATCGAAAGCATACACTTGATAATCCGAAGGATTATTTTAAACGAAAATTTTCGTCGGCGTAGTAATTTTCTAATAATTGTGTAAATCTACCTCGTTCGGCGTGGGGATGGGGATAGCTACGAACAAGCAGGGGTGTACACGATCGTATGTAGACGCGTGGATCCGCGTACGTGTACACACGGGTCAGGTCCCGCGGATAAGAGTGAGACGAAGAGATGCGTAGGTAGCGAAGGCGGAAGAGAAATAGAGGGGTCGCGAGATAGAAGCCGCTTGCTAGCTCGCCGTAGACGTAACGCGTACGTAAGCCCGAAAACACGGCGGCAAGAGGTGCGGAACGCGTTACCCAGCTCGCGACTACCCCCGGCTCCCCCGATGTACGGATCTACCGTCACCAACCCCCCCGCGTCCTCGCCGACCCCTTCATCACCGAAGTTCTAGCTAGAGCGTAGATCGGGGGAGTCCGCCGAAGGGGGTGGCAGAAGGGGGGCAGAGCGGCGGTGAGGTCGAAGACGAGGGTGGTGGAGGGTAGGTGGCGAAGCGAAGGGAGGGCAGCCGGTGGGTGGAGAAGGAGGATAGGGCAAGCCGTTATTTAGCCGGCCGCGCGCGCGTCCCTTCGCGACCCAACTCACAGCCGCGCCGCCCTTCGCTCGCCCTCGAGCGCCGCTGTTCTGCCGCCCCCTCATCGCTCACGCCCGGCTCTCGACCACCTTCCGTGCCCCGCCGCACCCCACACCCACCCACGCTCACCCTACTATCCGACAGCCACCTCTAGCTTCCCCACACCCTTCGTTTTCGCCCTTCTCTCCCTCAGCCATCAACCTTCCCCCTGTCGTCCGGTCTCGCTCGCACTCTTTGTTTCACCCGATCGTTTTCTTTCTCCCACTCTTTTTTTCGCGACCGTCCTTCTTCCACCTTCTCGCAGTCGCACTTTCCCTCGCGGCTCTCTGCCCGTCTCTCTTTCTGTTGCCCTCGTCTCTTTGGGACACGCGGCGGCGGCGGCGGCGGCGACTCACGGCTCTTCACGGTGCCCTGACTCCCCCCCCCCCCTTCTCTGTCTCTTCTCTCTCCCTCCCTCTCACTCTCTTTCTCTAGCCCGTTCTCCCTCGGCCCCCGTCGTCGCCCTCGATCTTTCCTCTGCGTCCCTCGCGGTCACTTTTTCTCGTCCCGTCTCTGTTCATGGCGGGTGCGCGCGTTATACCCACGGAAAACCTCGGCTCGCTCGTCCACGACGAGCCTCCGTCCGTCCGTCCGTCCGTCCGACCGTCCGTCCGTTGGACCGTCCGTTCGTTCGTTCGCCGAAATCCCGTGCTAATTAAAGCCCGCCTCGATGCCCGTCGCCGACCGGGACGACAGAGGCGTCGTTTCTCCCTCTATCCTTCTCTCTCTCTCTCTCTCTCTCGCTCTCTCTCTCTCGTCGGCTTGCTCTTTCTCTCTTTCGTTCCCTTTCATTCGCCGCTCCGTCTACGTCGATCCCGTTCGCCCTGCCCCTCTCTCGCAGCGACTCGCGCTCGTCGGTCCCTCGCTCCTTTGGCCGCTTCGGTCGGTTCGTTCGTCTGGCGACGCGACGCGACGCGACTCGACTCGACTCGACCCAACTCGACTCGGCTCGGTCTGGCGTAGCGCGGCGCGGCGCGGCGCGGCGCGGCCGGGCGCACCAAGGAGAAAATTAAGAAGGCTTCGAGCCGGCTCGTTCGGTCCATTGTGCCGCGCACGAAAGAAGAGAACCCCGTCTCTGCGTAACGGGACTCGCAGCAGACGACGATGCCTCTCTTCTCTTCTTTTTCTCTTTCCTCTTCCTTCGTCTCTCTTTCTCTCTTCTCCCTCTTCTTCTCGCTACATCGCACCGCGTCCCAGCTGTCTCCTTTGTGTGTACGCGCTGATCGCGTGCATGCTACCACCTCGTCGCGATCGCTTACGAGCATGTGCACACGCACATGTACGCAAGGGTTCACGTAATTGTTGATAGAAAATCTGCGTGACTGTTTCGTTAAGAGGTTCTCTATTGCATGACACCTGCACTGTTCTCCCAACGTGCTATAAAGCTCTAATCTGACACAGTATTTGAAATCTATTTGTTCGTCGCGCAGAACAGGAAGAGACGCTAATCGATACGTTCAGTTTAGCTTACATTGTTCTGCGTAAATGTGCTACAAACGAGGGACATGATAAGGAAATTATTCAGCGTCTACCTCAGCCGCGTGTACTCTTTCTTGTGCTAAAGGAACCTGTGGTCCGTCCATAAATAAATAAATAAGTAAATAAGTAATTTTCAGCGTTGTCAGCATGCCTCATTACGTCGAATTAGTCGCAGGGTAAAAGATCTATGTCGTGTAACCTTACGTGTTCGCGTCGCTGTCGGAGGAACTACAAAGTTAATTGTTTTGCCTTTCAAAATATTGTATCACCACATACGGCCCCGTACATTTAATTAAGACGTTTTTCACACTAAATATTTCAAGCAAGCGTAGGAGCGCTCCTAGTATGCTCTGAGTACGACGTTTCAGGGCAAGTGACGTCAGAGAAAGAGATAGTAGACAATCTATCTTACTCTTTCCGCGTTACATGCCGCGAGTAGGCGTGGTTTCTTTGCTCTTGGCATCGACGGCGCGACTGTAATGTTCCGCGGAGCAATTTTTACGCATGGCAAACTTGAATTCAATATCTCCTATAAGTCTAGCGATTTAGACATTAAAAAAGCTCTTTAGTTAGCCTATCGAAGTACATTAATGATCTGTCACCATGCCCTATGTACCTCTGACGAAAGGTATCTAACGAATCTCTGTCATATTGAGGACTGAAGTTGAAAGAGGCACCCAGTTCGTATTTTCGAAGGTAAAATATGATACGCATTTTGAGGGTAATATAGAGCGCTCTCCCAATAATTCGGTATACGGAGCTGTATCGGAATATATTTCCACAAAGTATCCCTACCAATCCGCCTCGATAGAATACGTGGGAAGCGAAACAAACGAAGAACAAACACTTACCTCCTTACCCACTACTCGTCCCCACGTTTAATAAAATATGTATATAATCTCTCTATATACGTAGCGAGCGAACTTATTATATTATCAAAGATTAAATTTTTTAAAATGTCAAAAATATGACCGTTGTCTGACTCACAAGGCTCAATTTTATATGCATAAAATGTTATTTGAGCATTTTTGTTCAGCATCGTAGGTCGAATATGACGAAGAAGAATGTGTATTGTACCACATTTGAATAGCTTGTCATTATCGTCATCGAAAATTGGAGTTCCTAATGAATCTTTGGTATATTGAGACCAAAGTCCAAACAGACGCAACTCGTATTTCTGAAGATAGAGACTGGTAAGCATTTCGATAGTAATATTAAAAATGTTACGATGACCTGTAAATGTGGGAGGTCGCAATGAATTCCCCTAAGCCGGCCTTTTTCCTTGTTCGTGGAAGTCCACGTACATGCACAGGGTAGCTCTCGCGCCAAACGCGCGGCGGCGGCGCCGGCCGAGATAAACTCGCGTTCGCCTTTTATCTAGATACATTCCTCGCGCCTCCCGGACTCGCTGCTCGCGCGACCGCGAACCTCGCTGGCGAAACTGCCTCGTTCCCTCCGCTCCTCGTCTCGCCGACGCCCTGGTTATCGGTGAGCCCGCGAAAGAGAGAGGGAGAGAGAGAGGGAGAGAGAGAGGGAGAGAGAGAGAGAGAGAGAGAGAGAAGAAATGAGAGATGCGTATCCCGTCTGTGTCGCCGGACAACGACGACTACGATATGCGAGAGCAGCGGCGGCGGCGGCGACGACGGATCGACGTAGACGATGGCCAGGAATTGCAGATACGCCGGCTCCCGCCGAGTTTATCTGCGCCGCGCGCGAGCTTTCTTCTTCCTGTTAGCGGCCGCGACGGCAGCTATACGATTCGATTAAACGGCCTTCGTGGATTTTTCCGCTGGCCAGCCCGCTTTAATTTGCTCTCGGCCGTCCGCGCGTACACACAAGCACGCGAGCGCCAAGCGGACACACGCGCACCTATACACGCGGAAAGGATCGTGCGCGATGCCCGCGCCATCGTGTGCGGTCCCTTTCGTATCCGCTCCGCTCGCGCGCGCTTTGTCCGCGCAAAAGATTTTCAAAGGATTTCCATTCCGCCAAAAAACTGTTGGCGCGCACATTCAAACTCTCTCTCCCTCTCTCTTTCCCACCGTGACCCATTCCCACACCCCTCGTCCTCATCACACTCTGCCGCGTTTCTATTCCCCTTTCTCTTCTGTTCTCTCCTCTCTCCTCTTATCTATTCTTCACTTCTCTCCTCTGCACTTTTCGTCTCGTCTCGTCTCGTCTCTTCTCGTCTCAACTCGACTTGTCCCGTCCCGTCCCGTTCCGTTCATCCATTCGTCGGTTCGTTCCCTCGCGAGACCGTGGAATCGCGTACGAGGCCAGCCCCGTCTCGTTTAAGGCGCTTTTATACCTGGCCTCTTCGGTCAGGACCAGGACCCGCCTTAATTACTTCGGGACCATTTTTACCGAGGATTATTTACGCTGCTTATCGAAGCGTCACGGAAAGCGGGCCCTGGGTACCTGGCGGGCCGCCGCATGAGTGAAAAGACCGGGTCCCGACTTCCTCCGCTATACCGGGTGTTGAATATTTTAAGGGATGATCCCACGAATCGGTGGAAAATGAAATTCGTTGGCAGGGAGTATCGTGATTGCAGCATTGTTTTCAAGTTGTTGATCGTTCAAGTACCGCGCGCGATGTGATCGCGCTGTTCGCATGACGCATCGCAAAGTGTTAGTATCGAACTCCGGCGCTCAATCAACGGCGCTCCCAACTTCTGGAATAACACGTTGTTATATACAACTTTGTACATAAAAATATATCACCCGTAGCTTCTAAAAGGTGTCAGATTTAGATTTAATTAAAAGCAGAGAACCTCGCTTCTTTTGCACTGTTCTCGCACTAATATTTCCCTATTTATAGCAAAGTTATTAATAATATTATTGCTGCGATTAATTTGGATCCCATCGATGCGATATTTTTAGAACAGATTTTTACGAGGTCTTATTAGTCTACGATGTTCAAGCATTACAGTCCAAAGAGCGCCTCGTGAATCAACACGGTGTGTCCGTCCATCACACGGTCCGCGTTCGTCCTGACCTGACTTAACCATTGTTTGCGGATCACACGAATTTTAAATGCAAACTCGCAAACAAAACTGAAATCACGGTTTCATCGTTCTCGATTTTTATTTTAGTCTGACTGATAGACTCGCGCTTAACGCTTTCGAAGCTAAATACCGTTGACGTCTTGGACACGTGTGAAACATGCGTGAAAAACAGCGCTACTTATAATCAGTCCGAGTACCGAATACTTTCAATGCAATAATTACCAAGCACCTTGGAATTACTTCAATTACCTTGCAACATCCTAGTTTTCGGAAAATACGACACATTAAATAATTTTATAGCTCGACTTTTCTCTACAGATTCTTTATCTTGAAAGCAAACCTGTGTCTTTTCCAGAGTATCTTTGCGAACCTTACAGGTGTATGCTTGGGAGATCAAAAATATTTAACACACGCAGTCGGACAATCGGCATAGTATCTCGCGGTGTGTATCTCTCTTCCGACTCTGTCTCGAAATCGATGGGAAAGGGGACCCGTTTTCGAACCCGCGTCCTCACTCGGTAAAACTGGAACGCGCCGAGAGCGCGTTGCCGTTGATGCCGTTTTTCTTTCGATGGCCGACGCCGCCGTTGCGAAACCGTGCCTCGATATTCCGCGGTGGCCGCCGGTCGGGTTCGTCGGTTAATTAAAGGAGCAAAAGAACCGGGAGCGGAATAATGAATTCGTGACGCGACAATAGCCGCGAGCCAATAAAATTTGGCGCCCTTCGATGGTCGAGAGAACGGGGCCGTGGTGTCTCCCCCCTCCCCCTCCCCCCTCCCCATCTCTCTCTCTCACCGCTTCACTCTTTCCTTCTTTATCGCTTTCTATATCTGCTGTCGCTCCATCCTTCTCTCTCTCTCTCTCCCTCTCGCTCTGTCCTTTTTTCTCTCCCTATCGGCCCCCCTCCATCTCTCTTGCCGGTTCTGTTGAGCGCGTTTATGAAAGCTTCGCTCGGCCTACGGCCCCGGTCGGCTCGATTCGTCGGTTATTCACGCGGCCGGAAAGCGAACGCACACGCGCCCATAAACACGACCTTGCTTGCCTCTCGCGATCGCAGCTCGCGGAACCACCCGGGCTACACACGATCATCGTCTTTCGGGAAGAGCTCTGGCCCGGCCGTTCTGGAATTCCAATTAATCTAGCCGTGCGCCGTTACGTGCCCGCGCGTACAGCACGCTTCCCCGCCCCGGCCTCTATCGCTTATCGTCCCAGGAATAAAAACCGCACCGACGATGCGAATTAATTAACTCGACGACGCGGCCAGGAAACCCTCATCCGTCGAGCGTAATTGGCGAGCGAGCGCGAGCCAGCTCGCTCCCGCGCCACCGGAGAACACGGCCGACACCGATCGACGCGAGACCGTGGCCTGCCAGAAATTCACCCCCTCCACCGAGACCGTTGGATCGACCTATAAAATATGCTTTATGAATATATTGGCTCGAGGAGACACCCGCACGGAGACAACCGCGATGCTCGGAGACATTCAATTGACGAGAGACGATTCTCTTTTCGCCTTCGCCTTCGCCTTCGACTTCCCCATCGACCCCTCTTGCTCTCTGTGGTTTTAGGGTGTAACCAGCTTGTGGGATTTACAATATATCCCGTACAGGTCAGAAAGGGTCCGTCAGCTAGGTACCTGACCCTCGACAGGAAAAGTCAAGCGAAATCTCTATTAAACTTTAGCCCAAACAAATTGACTGAAGGATATAATTGTTCGATGATGTACGCCCTCCCGATATCTATTTTTAGAAAACATTCGGAAATCCCGAGTTACCTTTGTTACTCTGTCATTCGATCCGCTGGGGCGACGTTTATGGTTTTCTCGTACGCGTACAGACGATAATGTAGCGTCTCTGTAGCGTCTCTGTAGCCAGCAAGAGTCAACTATGAGGTCTTCATTAATTAATTACCTTAGTCGACTGAACCGATTATAAGGACGGCGCAATTTATCTGACTTGACCAACCGTGGTAGTGGTTTGCGCCCTTCCCGTTTCCGAATTGGAGATACAGGAGGTGAGCCTGAGATACTCCGCGGATTGCTGTACAGGCCAAAACAGCACTAAGTGCCCTGCTATTTATCCATCAGAGTAAACACGGTGTAATTACTACGGATCTTTCCTTAATTTCCTATTATCATAGATTAATTTGCATAAAGAATATTGTACGTAATATTGACGATTTCAAGACCAAAATACTATTAATTTGTATCAGTAAACAAACCCCTTTTCCATGTAACTAATTTAATGCCAATTTCTACGATTTCATTTAGATCTCCACTAATTAACAACTTCTTTGCTGTCAATAATGTCCCTGACAGATCGAAACAACTTTTGTTTCTGTATTTTCGTAACAGAAGATTCCGACCTTGTTTTCGTTCATATTTTCTTGCAGCAATGCAAGAGGTTAAGAAGTTTCACTTTGAAAAGAAGCACGGCTCGCGACGCGACAAAAAGAACAAGTCGTAAACAATGGATCAGATAGGTGCCAGAATATTATCGGGTCTCGCAATGAACGAGAATAAATTCAAACGTTGATGGACTACAGTCGCTTGTCGCGGCGCAAAGGTTAATTTTATTTCTCGACTCGAAATCGACGCATTGCCTTCAAAACAATCGTGTAACGAACACGTCGACACATTGAATTCAAATTGGCGCCGGTCATTTGCAGATACTCGATGATTTTTTTTACCCTCAACTGATCAAGCTGTTTACGACGCATCCCAATTTGCTTTCCACGACAGTGCCGGCCTGGTAATTTCCACGAAGCGAAACGTTTCAGCCAATTTTTTGTACAATTATCGTTCGCTTAAAAAGATTCATAGGGTGCTAGGAGACGGCATTACCCCATCGTTCGAAGATTAATCGCTGATTCATGATTCTGAAAGTCGGCTAAGCTGAAGGACATTTTATGGAATCGTGAACAGAGAGCAGACACGATTCCACTGCAGATTCTTCTACCGTTGGAAAACTGGTCAACCCTCGCGAAGGGGTTGCAACGGCAGCTTTATCCTCGCCGCATGGGGATCAGCGGCGTGGACCACGGCAGAGCCATCTGCGTGTCTGCCAGATTTATCAAAGTACGCTAGACGGGATTAAACAGCGCGGCGCGATCCCCGATATTACAACGAACGGAATGACGGTTTCGATCGAGCAATCCGCGCTTCGACCGAGAAGAGAAGACGTAGCCGCGAGGGGGACGCCAAGATTTTCATCAATCTTTAAACTTCAGCGAAATCCTTCGACTATCCTATCCACTAAATATTTCAGAGCGGGGGTTAAAATATCCTCGGTAATACGCCGCGATTCCTTCGATTTAGCCTTTAGCCGAGGGGCTGCCGCGCGGAGGGGTAAAAATGTCCGCGTGACGGATGGCGTGGCCTGGGAAGGTACGTGGCCCTAGAGGAGACCGGGTACGGCGTTGCGCGTTTCTCTCGCGTGAAATTTAAAGGCGGTCGTCTCTCCTCTCGGCCGTGGTGCCGTGGTGTTCGCGAGAAGGGACTGGGCCCTCGATCGATCCGTGCCCGCATCGTCGCGAGCGTGTAGAAGCGGTTGTTTGCCGGTGGCTGGCCACCGTAGCCGCCGTGGCCGCCGTAGCCGACGTCGCCGGGTACCGAGCAACCAACTCGACTCGACCGGCGAGCTTGCTGGTGCGCCTTTGGAAAAACTTTTTATTTTAACGTTTTTCCTATAATCTCAAATAATTAACGGCGACCCTTTGGACTGGTCCAGCGGCGAAGGCCCGCAAAGTTCGCCCGTGTAAGACGTCCACTCGTCCGGAGCGACTTCCTCCCTCGTCCCTGGAGCCCCACTGCTCCTCGTCCTTGGCTCCCCTCGCCACGGAACACGGGTCTGCTCTCTCCCTCTCCCCCCCTCTCTCTCCCTCTCTCTCTCTCTCTCTCTCTCCTCTTGGATCCTTCCGAGAAACACCCGACGCTGCGTGCTTCTACCTCCGTTTTCTTCGTCGTCGACTTAACGGCCGCACCTGCTGCAGCCTCGTCTCGCCTCGCCTCGCCTAGTTTCGGCGAGCGCCGCGCGAATTTCTTCCCTTCGACGACGTGCCTGCCCGCGTGCGCCCGGAGACCGTATTTCCGCTCGGCGCGCGCTTCCCTTTCAGACGCTGGAAATCCTCCGTCCGGCGGGGGTTGGCCGCTTTAAGGTCGATGAACACTGGCTCTCTCCCGGAAGCGTAATCGCGAAGAAAAAAAAAATTCTTCTTCCCTTCCCGACCATCCCCTACTTCTCCCTCCCTCCTGCACCGTCCACCACCGCCGCCTCTCTTTCTCTCTCTCTCTCTCTTGCTTCCTCTCCTGGCTCGTCTTTTAATATCGCGGAGATGAGAGGATTTGTCTCGGAATCGCGGCGTCCTCCCGCGTCTAATCTTCCACAGAGCCACGGAGACGGGATCTACCTTGTTCTAAGTAGTGATTATTCTAGGGATGCCCGAGGATGTTAATGCGTGCATCATGTGTCAAACGTCGATCATCGACGTATACATCACCGGCGATTCCCAATTGGGGTAGGAAAATATGTTAAATGGGGATCGATCGCAATGGAATGAAGAAACGAGCGAAATTGTACTGGACATGTCGTGCTAGTTATCAATGGACCAGGAGGATCGTCCGTAACTCGTAACTGACGATAGAATCGGTCTTAAGATGGAATTCGAATAATGATCATTATAGACATAACGTTTTTATTTGTGCAAAGGTTTCTATTAGATCTGTTAAGTAATCCATCAGAGTCAAGAATCTGGGCTAAAATTGCCTATCGTATTATTATTTAATAAAACGAGAAGAGATAGGTGAAATAAAATGGCGAAAAAGACGTATGATTTACAGTTGATCAAATTTTTAACAAATGTAATTGGGCAACATGAGAGGTAATCACTTAAGGTTAAACATAATTGTTATAGCGTGTTCGAGTATAATTTGTAAGTTATGGGTGATAGTAAGGATGATAGTAGGTAAAGGGTGATAGCTGTTATCCGAGTCACAAAACTCAATTTTGTGGGTACAAAATGCACTATGTCAAATGAAATAGAAATACTGTAGTTGAGGAAAAGTATTTTAGATTTACAGTTAAAATGGTATCACGGGCAAAAGGTTAACCTTTGTATGTACAACCAAATTGTGCAGAACATTATAAATTTTGCTCCTGATATGTCAATCAATGTGTAAGTGTACAACAAATGGTAAATTGTGCTATATTTTGTCAAGAAATTTTACAGATTTTAAAAAAAAAAACCTAAAATTGATTACCAAATTGAATACTGCGAGATGAAAATTTGAAAATTTCACGTAATGCCGATCACTGTATGCGGTACGTACACATACAGAAGAGCACAATTACATCTTTGTTTCATAATGACCTTAATGTGCATCAAACCACGATGAAAAATAATATCTGTCAGATATAAAAATACTTTAAGTTAACAATTCTCATAGTATGCAAAGTTTAATATACGTTACAGATAGATTACAGAAGCATTTAACAGATTTTAACCGTTTGCACTCGAATGGCGCTATTAAAAATTGCAACATCATTTTTCAAAGTACTTTTTATATTATTATATTGTTGTTAAAAATGTAGACATCGTACAAGTAAATAAACACAATTTCACATTACAATACATACAACAATAATACGAAATCAAAATAAAATGCGTTGGTAGAAATATCTTAGTCTTGAAGTTAAAGTAGCTTCGAGTGCAAAGGGTTCGCTTCATCGTTCTTTGATAGGAAGTTGTTGAGAACGGCTTTGGATCTAAAATGGAGCGATCATTCGACGAACGGCGATCCCAGCTTGTCGAATTCCGTCGATTCCCATCGGAACGCGAGGACGACGGTAACGATCGTCGAGGCGCCGCGAAGGAAGGACGCACCCCGATATAAATCGAGAAGGACACTCTCGACACGGCGCGGCGTTACGTAATAGCGTCGCGCAGGCCGCGGCCGCGGCCGCGGCTCTCGGCTCGGCTCGGCTCGGTATGGCTAGACGCGGAGCTGAGCGGAACGGTGCGGAGCTGACCGGAGTCAGAGGCGGAGTAGGCGGCCGACTTGTTCTCTTTATCCGCTTCCCCACTGTTCGTCCCGAGTGTGACTCGGCGCAGCGTCTCGCGATCTCTCGCGCTCGGCTGTTATTCCCTTTTTCCTCTCGCGCGAGTACGCGGATATGCGCTGGTTGCATAAGGTCCGAGCAGCGCGCAACTACCTGTCGTCTCCGTGCTCCAGGCGCGTTATATTTAACCGGAGCAGACTCTCGCGTGCGGATCCTCCGACGTATTTTTTCCCGCCGGGACGTGCCGCGCTCTCTAGCGACCTGCCTACTAGCCGCGTCGACTCGCGCCGACTCGCGCCGGGAACCTAATTTTAGAGGTTTTGAATTATGTAATACGCGTGTACCGGAGATGTTGCGTGTACCGTTCGCCCGACCAACGATCCGTGGAATCGCGATCGCGGATCTACACGTCGCGTCAGAAAGTGCGCGACGTCCACGTGTCTCGCTTCACGCGCTACAAGCTTCTAACTTTTAAATTCGATGATTAACACTGTTTGAGTCGACGCCGTATCAACTGCTGACGCGACGTCGCGTGAGTATGGGGACACAGAGCGACATTATCGAGTGGAATCTATTTCCTATTGGCTTCCTACTAACGACTGAGTAATGCCATGGGTTGTGGAGGAAGCGAGACAAGTTGAGTTTCTATTCCTCCGATTTATTAAATTATTATTTTATTACGGAGATGTCCCTTATTGTAAGTGAAAATGTCTGTAGTATACACTGTCCTGCTTAGTTAATTTGTCCTAACATTTCTGATCATACAGAAAATGAAGCTTCCAATTAATAAAATCGTGGCAAATTAATAGATAAGGACAGCAATATAAGTGCAAACAATGAAATTATTAAATAATTGGTTTATTACGAAGGGGTTCCTAAGTAAAAATTTGTTGATATCGGAAATAAAATTAGAAAACATTTCTGTCAACCTAATTGGTCCGAATGAAGCGGGCGTAACAAACATTCGAACAGCGTATACGTGTTTAAGTTATGGTACTTTGGTTTGCCTCGCGTTAGATGATCAGGATCAGCGTAGCGGAAAGGATCGATGTATATCCGCATCGATCGAAGCCGCTCGGAGAATGTGGATCCTCCGGCAGACTATTCCAAGCATACGGCATGGTACAGACGGCATTTTGCTTGAGGCTACCGACGATTAATTTCGTCAACTCAATTACCGATTACGCTGCAATTTGTCTCGGTCTCAATATACTAAAGAATCTTTCTTCGAGCTGACTTTCCCGAAATTAATCCACGAAAATCTAGATCCGCATGAAGATCCGCGATCCAAGGACGACAATAGAACAGAAGCTTTATGCCAGAGTAACCGAGTCGCAATTATGGAACGCGATCAAGTTTATTTTACAGAGCTCGGAAGACAAACAGATGATCAGCTTAATGGAGCAACTGTGTGACCAAGTTAATCCAACATTGACAATAGTCGGCCCGGTCCCTTCCTTATTCATCCCTCCTGCTTGGTCAAGTGAGCTCGGGCGAATCAGGGGTGATTCGGCAAACAAAAACAATAAGAGGTGTGTCATATAGACGGTTCTCTACGAAAGCTTGCGATCTCGATTCGCAAGAAAAAGAGCAAGATGAAACAAGATAGATTCAATCGCAACGTTTGAGCTTTATCCGCGACGCGTATCCCCAAAATCCTCCGAACTCTGGGATCTGTTTCACACTAAGAGGCTTGCATGACGTTGCGTGTGACGAATACCGACCGTACATGTAATTCAATGAGAGCGTTCAGACGGCGATTCATTACCGTGATACTTTTTTTTCATGATAAACGCGGTTTCGCATGCGCGCATCGCGACGCTCGTATCCTCGCGTCGAACGCCTCTGACATAGTCGATCGTTCTGCATCACGCGGCGGGTTACGTCACCGAAAGCGTTAAAATAGGATTTCGCCGATCGAACAGGCGACGCGAACAACGCCGCAGGCGTTCGAGAGGCGAACGGTGCTCGAAAAAAGGAAATCCCAGGTAAAAGAGGTAGAAAAAAAAGAGGGGAACGGAGAACCACATCGGGACGGTCGGGCGACCGTTTCTGGAGGAAACCGGTGGCCGCGGGACGCGAGATAGCGGCGTCTAACGGCGTCGGATACGAGACGGCTGCCCGGCGTTCGCATAATTCCTCCCGCTGCCCCGTTCTCGCGGCAGCGGCAGCGGGGACGGGGGCATGGGGCCAGTCTCGAATTCTTTTTCTACGAAGTGACCTTTACATTCCTAATCGTGACCACGCGAATTCTTCGTGCGTCCTTTCGGCGTTACCTGGAGGACGGTGGCGGCGTGTGGCCGCGCCATTTCCAGCGCGCATGCCTTCTGGCCATCTTCGTGGCCGACTGTCTCTCTCTCCCATCCTCCTCCTCCTCCCACTCGTTCCTTCTCTTTTCGTCTCTCTCGGTCTCCCTCCCGTCTCTCTCGGTCTCCCTTGCTCCCGCTCCTTCTGTGTGTTCGTGAGAGCCTGCAGCCTCTGACGGGAAGGGCACGATCGGAAAATTAACGACCCCTCGAGCGTTAACTCCCGACTCCGAGGTCGGTTCTCGGTCCGCTCGTTCGTTAAGTCCCTCCTCGAGTTCTCGCGACTCACGCCGCGTTTTCAGCTATCGCCCTCCC